>NC_000084.6:40122500-40422500 GCF_000001635.26 Mus musculus
CCTGTGGCTAGCACCATAGGTGACACAGATTTGAAAGGCAGCACTGGCATTAATAAAGACAAGTCTATTTAAAGGAAGTATTAGGGATGGAGAGAGGAAGAGATAGAGACAGAGAGACAGAGACAGAGAGGAAGGATAAGAGGGAGATGGAGAAGAAGGGAGAGAGAGGAAGAAGAGGAAGGTGAAGCGAGGCAGGGAGGGAGGAAGCAAGTGAAAGCATGTATTTCTGCTGCTAGAGTGCAGCTTTGGTCCAGACGGCCTCACAGTTCCCACAGATAAGGAGATTATAATCCAATCACATGACACCTCTATGAGCGGGCCACTGGGACGTGGCCTTCCTCATTTTTGTAAATATTGTTTCAGCTATTACAACTCACAGAGACCTTAGATAGGCTGAGTGCAATGCTGTGTATTTCATAGACATTACCTGGACCGAGAAGTGACCCTAGCATCCCTTGGATATTAGAGTTATATTGCATATCATTTGGGTCACCAAACTACCTTACTCTTCTTCTTAACCCCTGGCTCCTCATTTCTGTCAAAGGCCACTAATCTTTCTTGACGCTAGGTAAGGTCATGCTCTGATTGAAAGAACATAAGTAGAAGTCATGGGTCTCCCAGTGTTGGCATGGCTTCCTACCATTGGCAGCACACCTGTGTTTAGCGGTCATTGTAATTCTTCACTGTGGAGCTCAGGTTGACCTGAGACTTTGATCCTCTTAGATATCTGACTCCAGGCTTCCCCTCCCACCTTAAAAAATAAATCCCAATTTGCTGTGTTAGAAAGTTAAATCATGACCACTGCCATCCAGGACCACCACAGACATAAACTCTCCCAAGTCCTAAATCAGGAAAAAGCAAAAATAGCACCTTGTCCTACACATATCCCAAGTTCCGACTTTATCAGGGAGAGTATTTCAATCTGTTCCGACATTTGTACTGAATTAAGCTATTACAACCCATTAGACTATATCTTTGTTTAATTCCAAATATTGTCAGAGAAAGATTCTTTCCATATTAAGAAGTATTTTATATTTTTTTCATAAAAATTGTATGCACTGTCATGAAGTGCAGCTGGAGTTTATTTGCATACTATCAGGTTTCTCAAAGTTAAGTGCAATAATTAGATACTGCTGTCATGAGAGTCTGTAGCTATGCCAAGCATGTTTCCAGAATGCCATTGCCATCCTCAACTTTTTAGCTTCTCTAAAGATGCTCCATGGATTTCCCCCCTTGGTGCCAGTGTCAAATGCTATGGAAAAAATGTAATTATTCTCCAGACTCAGGGAAAAGATCTGCACTTAGATACACTGAAAGCGTTCAGGAATCCATGTGTTGAAGCAGTTGAGGTGATTTTCCTGGAGAAAGGGGATGCTTGGTGCCTTCCTTGTCTTCTCAGTCAGTCCTGAGATGTAGAGATGTTAGAGTTAGGGCCTATGAACCCCTTCCCCTTTCCTGTTACCTCCAATTATTTTAGTGATGTCAAAACAATCCCCCAGTTTTCTGAGCTTTCATGCATGTCTCTTAGAGATTACCATATTGATCAAGGGTTGATCAAGGGTCTTGATATAGTCTTACCTATAAAGGGCAGCCAGTACGTATTTTTCCCTTTAAGGGTCATAGGTTTCTGTAGCTATTCTTCAACTGCTCTTTAACATAAAAGGCACAATGTCAATATATTAATGAATCTGAATTGTGTTTCATTGAGAATTTATCTTCACGAGGAAGTAGTAGACTAGATTTGGCTTATGGTTCCACAGCTTCTTTCCTCTTTTATATGTGATCACCCAAAGTATATCATTTGCGGATTTTTAAATAATCCATTCATTCAATAATATAAATTGAAGGCTGTTATGTCAGTAAGGTATTTTTGTGTCTATGACTAATACTCAAGACAAACTACTTCAAAGGAGGAAAGGTTCGTTGTGACCCATGGTTTCTGGGATTTCTGACAATGGTTAGATGCTTCTGTTGATTCTGAGCTATGGAGAGGTAGAACTTCACTATAGAAGAGTGTGTTGGAGCAAAGTTGTTTACCTTGTGGCATCCAGGAAGGTAAAAGAGGAGAGGAGACATAGTCAAGATACTCAAAGACATGCCCCAGTATCCCACTTAATCCATCTAGAAGGAGAAGCCACAGCTCAGAGATTCAGGGAGGCAAGATAACTAAGATTCATTGCCTGTAATTACACAGCTGAGATTCAAATCCCAGTTAGGATCCAGATCTGCTTGTTCTCTAGGTCCAAGGGTTATCAACTTCTCTTAGTATCCAATGTCTTTTCTGAGGCATTGCTTCTTTTAGGTGCTAAGGATACATTTAAAAAATCATGATTTGACAAAGCAACCCTGAGATTCCACCTCACCACACCAGTCAGAATGGCTAAGATCAAAAATTCAGGTAACAGCAGATGCTGGCAAGGGTGTGGAGAAAGAGAAATAGTCCTCCATTGCTGGTGGGATTACAAGCTTGTACAACCACTCTGGAAATCAGTTTGGTGGTTCCTCCGAAAATTGGACATAGTACTACTGGAAGATCCAGCAATACCTCTTCTGGGAATGTACCCAGAAGATGTTCCAACCGATAATAAGAACACATGCTTCACTATGTTCATAGCTGCCTTATTTATAATATCCAGAAGCTGGAAAGAACCCAGATGTCTCTGAACAGAGGAATGGATACAGAAAATGTGGTACATTTACACAATGGAGTACCACTCAGCTATTAAAAACAATGGATTTATGAAATTCTTAGGCAAATGTAAGTATCTGGAGGATATCATCCTGAGTGAGGTAACCCAATCACAAAAGAGCACACATGATATGCACTCACTGAGAAGTGGATATTAACCCAGAAACTTAGAATACCCAAGATTTAGTTTGCAAAACACATGAAACTCAAAAAGAAGGAAGACTAAATAGTGGATACTTCTTAGAATGGGGAACAAAATACCCATGGAAGGAGTTACAGAGACAAAGTTCAGAGCTGAGACTGAAGGAAGGACCATCCAGAGACCACCCCACAGGGATCCATTCCATAAACAACCACCAAACCCAGACACTATTGTGGATGCCAACAAGATTTTGCTGACAGGACCCTGATATAGCTGTTTCCTGTGAGGTTATGCCAGTGCCTGGCAAATACAGAAGTGGATGCTCACAGTCATTTATTGGATGGAATACAGGGTCCCCAATCAAGGAGTTAGAGAAAGTACCCAAGGAGCTGAAGGGGGCTGCAACCCTATAGGTGGAACAACAATATGAACTAACCAGTATCCCTAGAGCTCGTGTCTCTAGCTGCATATGTAGCAGAGGATGGCCTAGTCGGCCATCAATAGGAGGAGAGGCCCTTGGTCTTGGGAAGATTATATGCTCCAATATAGGGGAATGCCAGGGCCAGGAAGCAGGAGTGGGTGGGTTGGGGGAGGATATAGGGGACTTTTGGAGAGGAAAATGGGAAAGGAGATAGCATTTGAAATGTAAATAAAGAAAATATCTAATTAAAAAAAGTCATGATTTGAAAGAAAAAGACAGGTTCTTCATTCATGCAGTCACTCCAACCTCATTAATACTTTTGACAAATATTTACTGGTTATCTACTACGTGCCAAGCATGATAGAAATATGACAGTGAGCTGCACAGGTAAGGCTCTTGTAGGGGAGAGTTGTGACAAGTGTTGAACTAGGGTTCTGTTGAATGTGACGGGAGCGCTGTAAACACTGCCATCACGGGTGACTTTGTCATGAACAGGCCGGCTTACAGCATTCAGAAAATCTAACAGTGACTTCTTGTAAGTACTTACGGCCTGGTCCTAAAACAGCACTATGACACCAATTCCCAATGTGTACAGTCTGATGGAGACATGGTGAACAAATCACTTGAGCATAGAACTAGAAAGAACACTAGTGGGAAAAGAGGGGAAAAGCTGACAAGGTGGTAGAGGAAAGATGTGGGAGGCAGGATAGTTTGCAGGTAATGCATTAGTTAAAACAAACCAATAGAAAAAGAAAGCATTTAACTCAGACATAAAAACACTGTGATACACCATGAATATTTGAAAATATTTGTATTTTGATAGTCTTAGTGTTCCTTTTATACTCGCTAATATATTGTCAATGGTGTTTGTATGCATCCATATTCCTATGTACAGGTGTGTGTGTGTGTGTGTGTGTGTGTGTGTGTGTGTACTGTGTAATCCAGAGGTCAACTTTGTTCCTCATACCTCAGGAGTCATCTACCTTGTTTTTTAAGACTAGATCTGGCTCTCAAGAGCAGTGAGAACAGGTATATCCCTGTCTCCATGTCCCTAGTTAGAGAATTAGAAAAGTGTGTCACCAACACCTGGTCTGGCTTTTTCTGTGGGTGCTGGGGTTAGAACTTGTGTCTTTAAACTGTATAGCAAGCACTTCACTATGAGCTCTCTTACATCCTGAGGCTCTAGTTACTTCATCTATCGTTTCAATGCCTTACTTTTCAAAAGGAGCTCTGACTGAATGAAAGGTTTGGGCTCTAGCCTCGTTCTGGATACTAACTTTTGCTGCCACCATAGGCTCATAACTCAGTTCTTGATTTTTGTTGTGTTTGTTTGTTTGTTTCATGTTTTGACTCTTCCACCATAAAATGTTAATTAATGTTCAGACACAGATTGTTATTTATATGAAGGTTCCTTCCTGTTACCTCTGTAGTGCCTCTCAGAGAATAGGCACACACACGTGAAGAACTGGAATTTTGACAGGTTTACTATAGGCTACTTCATTTTTCAAACTCTACAACATAGAGGAAAAAAAAACTTGGTTTAGATTTAAAATGCAGCTGGCCCATATAAGTATAAGGCATATATTAAAACCCACAGCATTTAAGAACCAAGATGGGACAGGAATGCCAACGTTATGTGGATTCCTTTGGAAAATGTCATCAACTTGAAAATGTCTAGCAGACGCCGGCACATGCTGGGATTCATGTGACTTAACTCTTCCCGTAGGCATCTGCTGAGCCCTGCTACCCGCTGACTATAAGCACGGGGACCTCTTCACACACCAGCTACGAGCATCGTTTGCAAAATGCTGTCCAGAACATTGATGACCAACACTCCCAGAGCTTTAATTCCTGCTCTTGTCAGAATCTGGGATCTATTTCAGTTTTGTGGAGGTCATGGGCCTCACTGGTTCCTTCTGCAGACCTCTTGCAGGCTGACTCCCACCACTCAGTTCCTTTGCTTATTCCAGGGTAGGCACCTCAGACTGTCCCAAAACAAAGCACAAAGAGCTTGATGCAAGCCTCGCTTCATTAGTAAGTGATGCTTGCTTCCTAGAAATTGAGTGTGTGATTTAATAAAAAAGATTCTACCCCTTAGGATCCCAGCTGCAAAAGATAGACATGCTGGCTTGGTGTTACATGCTCCTTCCAAACATACATTGGAAATACTTTCCTCCACTCTAGTTCACAAGCAGCCCCCAGCAGTCTTCAGAGAGAGAGAGAGAGAGAGAGAGAGAGAGAGAGAGAGCGCTATGTATGTGGAAAGCCATGTTTGAATTGTAGATCAGACGGCTTTAGTGACTCATAGTCTCCACTAGTACTTGGCACAGTTTACCACAGAATGACCAAGCTCAGACTTCACCATGTTCTTTGTAAAACAAAATCCATATCAAACCCATACAGGATGGCAGTTTGTGTGAGGCACTGCCAGCCATCCTAACGGCATTTTTCTACTTGATTGGCTGATAGGTACCAGCAAGCACCAATCTCCTCAGAAAGTTCTGGAGCCTAGGACAAAGAGGGCTATTGTTCATGCTACTGTGAAGGAGGTAACTACTGTGAAAGGTCTATTTCATTGCCCCAGACTGTCCCTCTGCCTCAATAGAAGCCCACTTTAGATCTTCTAACTCCTTAAAAAAGTTCCCAGTGTGTATTTTGATGCAAATTTCTCCAATCTTCAAAGATTCACAAGTAATTTATGTTTCTTGTTATTTAAAATGATGAATGAGGCACATCTCTGGGTTGAAACCTCACATACCTGGATTATAATTTTGATACCTCTGGTATTGACAACCTGCAAGTTCCGAGATCTTGTCCACATTAAAAATGCTCTGAAGTACTCCTTCGACTACACAGCATCTTTTTTATATTTGACTTAATTTTTACATTCACCAAAGTACATGTATTTATAGGTGTGCATTTTCATAAGTCAAGTGCATAACTAGAAGTCAATTCCAGAAACAAAAATTATTTCCAAAGCCCCTGTCCATTATTACCCATATGCAGAAGAATAACCTATAAACTTTCCTCTTATCTTTTTTTCTTGTTAGATCAAATTAATGATGTATGAACTAGTTTCAAAAATACAAGTTGTTCATTGTAAAATAGGCCAAATCAGAGTATACATAAAATATCATTATGCTAGAAACCCGGTTTACTATTTCAGACAATTTATCTTCTGCATTTGATGTAACAGCTTTGGCCAAGTTTTCATTCACCTTTCCCATTCAAAGCAAGAAAAAACTTTGAATTTGTAGCCTTTGTTACTGAATCCAAGTACTACAGTAAAATGCTCCTGAAACTCACCTGTAGATAAGACCCAAAGTTTTTCAGTCCCTCTGAATCGAGTGTCGGGATAATACTGTATTTTTCATAAAACAGACCATAAGTATGAGGTATAGGACTTTAATTCAATGGAAGTATTTATTTTATCAAGTTTATGAGAGTCTTTCTACAAGCCCCACTGCACTGTGTTTTTTCCATATGTTTTTCCTTTCTTTCTTTGCAGTCACCCTGAAGTTTAAATTTTGGGGGTCTTACTTACATCGCTGTTTTGAAAGCAACCTGAATCTGGCATCATTTTGCTTACATATGTGTGTGAAATAACCTGTGAAGGACATCATGGCATATTTGGAACTGGATGCCAAAAGTAAAGATAGGTTTTTGTGGTGCTTTCTCAAAACCCATGCCAGCATATTGATGGCAACCATCCTGGTGACCTGCTCCAGCTGTTGGCCATGTCCCTTTCCTGACTCAGCTGCTAGACATCTGGCTTGGCAGCCCTCCTCTCAGAGCTCCATGCAAGCTGTGCAGCAAAGAAACAACCAGTCTAGGGGGAAGAAATGAAGCACACATACGTACATGCATGCAATATGGGCCTGTATTTCAATGTATGTATGTATTTATTTTACCTGGAACACTGCCCCGATTGACCATTTTATAAAATACTCTTTACAATTTCACTTTGATCAACAACCCAATGAACATTTTTGAAACAGAGAGATACCACTTCCTTCACCTGTCAGAGGCGGTCTGCTTTCCCATTAGCAAGATTAGAAGAAGAAAACAGAAATTCTCATTCAGTGCTAGAGGTAATTGAAACAGCGACAGAACATTCTGGAAGTTACTAGATCCTATATCTGAGCTTGGCAGAATCCCTCACCACCTGCCCTGGCTTTCCATCTCTACTGGACTAAAGGAATTTTGCTGTTGGAACTAAAGCTGTAAGTCCATCTTGAACTGGGTCATTGTTAGCTAGATCTAGTATAATTACTTGAGCTTTTGAAAATAGAGGAGTGGGGCTATAGAGATGGGTCAGGGGTTAAGGGTACTGCTGCTCTTCTGGATGACTTCAGTTCAATTCCCAGCACCCACATGGCAGCTCACAACAGTCTATAAGTCCAATTCCAGGGGTTCTGACAGCCTTACACAAGCATACATGTAGGGAAAACACCAATGTGAATTTAAAAAAAAATCATTAAAAACAAAAGTGTGAGGCAGATTTGTGAGCCACCATGAGAAAGATTCAGCCCTAACGAATGCCATAGCCAACAGCCACCAGGAAACATGACCTGATAGCTGTGTAGAAATGAATTCTGCCAGCCACGAACCAGAGCCAGGAAACACTTGCCCTGATCGTTAGACCTGGGACATAATCCTGCCCATATCTTCACTTTAACCTCTGGGAGATTCAAGCAACCAACCCCACTCAAGTTGTAATCTTTAAAACTGCAACATCAATAATGAGCATTATTTGAAGTGATCAGTTTTGCTCTAGTTTGTCATTTCAGCAACCAAAAATCTAACAGAAAGTCCCTCAAAAACAATTGTCCATACTCTTTGATTCAATTATTCCTGGTCTAGGAATTGAGAAACTAGTTACTATATGCAAAATGCTTGCCTTAGCAACAAAAAATTAAAAAAAAAAAAAACAAAAAAAAAAACAACTAAGAAGTGTCAGAAAATTAGTTAAGTTAGAGTGGAGTCATGAAATAAAGTGTTGTTCAGTTACTAGGGTTCATGTGTTGGGAGTACTTAGCCTTCAAAGAGTGTTCACAGTGTCACAGAATACAAGACCAAACCTGGGCCTCAGATATGGAGAAAAGATGCTTAAAAGCAAAGGAAGAGGAAAAAGACATCAAATTATGTTAATCCTCAGACAGCTGTCTGATGCCTCTGGTTCCACAAAGGAATGTTGGCTTTGTTACCGTTTCCCTCCTTGGACTTTTCTTCTGACTCTGCTTTCAACAGCATGCTACAACACATTTTGTCATATATGCACCATCTGGGAGAAGGGAAGACCTTTCAAAAGAATTTTGGCTGAAGGAAATTCCCTGGAGTTATGATGACATGCTGAGTAGCCATCACTCATCTGTGACGGTTTAGCATTTTGCCACATCTGAGAATAAAAGCAGAAGAGACCCCAAGTGTAGCAGGCTAACCTTGGGGTTAGATTACTTGATGCCAAGACATCTCGATTAAGATGAAAACATATTCAATCATTCATCCAGATTCTCTAACGTGCCCAGATGTTTGACATCTCGTATGCACAGCATATGGTAGTGCTAACTGGATAATATAAAAATCACCATACTCCTTGGTCATTAAGCATTTTAAAATTATCATCTGCTTATATGCCAGCCATACAGAATGGATTGATTCGTAAGCTGTTGTCTGTTTCCTTATGGAATTCACTAACAGATAACATGTACGCTAACCAGAAGACTACAGGAACATGTGATGAATGCATAACAAATTATGATGTTCTCCCTGCAGGGAAGAGAGCAATCAAATAAACCATGGTTTACAAATGCCAATCCCGCAGTTTTGTGTGAGTTAGAATAATAGGTCCCATTCTCTAAGAAAACACGGGCCCACATCAGAACACAAAATAGGGTGAGCACAGAGAATAGGCTTAGATTTTTCAAAACCTACTTTGATAAGAGTTCTCAAATGCTTCAACCACCCCCTCCCCTGACTTCCAGCCTGCTGTCTAAAAGTATGGGGAAAAAAGTATGGGTAAATAGGGAGGCTGGAGAGATGGCTCAGTGGTTAAGAGCACTGGCTGCTCTTCCAGAGATCTTGAGTTCAATTCCCGATACTCCCATGGTGGCTCACATAATCTATAATGGGATCCTATGTTCCCTTCTGGCATGATGCAGAAAGATGGTAAATAGGACAAGGGGATTTGGACCTGTTTAGAAGTAGTTCTTTTGGGGCAATTCCAATTTCTGTTGTCAGGATACCAGCAGTCCAGTTCAGTAGTGTCAGGAAACACGAATCAGCAGTGGTGTCATAATCCAACAGAAACATCCAGGCCTTTGCCAAATCAGCATAAGTCAGGGGGAGCAACCAGAACCAGCTGAGATGCCAGGAGAAGTTCTCTGCCATGCCTCTCTCAATGAAGTGAAGGTCAGCAGATATGAGACCAACAAAGCATTGTAAGGCTAGTTATGCAAGCACGCTATCACTGTCCATTGGCTCCTATGTATACTCTCTCCCAGTGGTCTTGTCTCAGCAAAACACCGCATGAGTCTACCTAATCAAGACACCACCTGAATCTGAATCACATGACACAACCAGAAACTTCCGATTCAACAGAGTACCTAGACATCCTTGTGAAAGGGGAGTCTGGACACCTGCACAGGAACTCATTGACTGAGGCACATTCCCTCATGTTCACAAAAGAGCTGCTGCAATTCCATGCAGCATGCATTCACACAACTGTTGGAAAAACGGGAAGTGTCAGCTTTGACCGTAATGGAGAAATCTTTCCTAAATACCCTCCAGAGAACTTGCTTACCCTCCTCTTCCTTCTTTTCTTCCCTCCCTCCTTCCTCTATTCCTTCTTTTTTTTTTTTCTGAAATAGGGCTTGTTATGAATCTTAGGTTGGTCTTACACTTGCAGTGCTCCTGCCTCAGCCTCCAACAGCTGAGATTTACAGGCACGTGCTACGAGGCCTGGCACCTTTTACCTTACATTGGCCTCAACCAGGTGACCTTCTTATTATAAGTGAATCTTTACTTATAGAAAAGAGTTGGGACTGTTAAAGCCATGCAGAATTTTAGGGAAGCTGAAGCTTTGGTTAGAGAGAAGAATAGACTGGCTTTGGGGCTGAAAGTAGCCATTTAGCCATTACTGGCAAAATGTAACCAAAGTGCTGCATAGACCAGAAGGAAGAAAGATAATTGGTTCTTTTAATCTCTTAGTTGTTTGATGTGGGATTTTTTTTACTTGATAGAAGTATTTCTCAAATTTAAAATCATATCTGCTCAGGAGGCTAAGGCAAGAGGAACCTGAGTTCAAGTCCTGCTTTGGCTACAAAGCGACTTCAAGTCCTGTCTTGTACTGAAAAGCTTTCTTTAATGTGGCTGTACAAGGGGCTCTCAACAGAATTCAAGAAAAATAAATCCCCTGCCCCTCCCCCATCTCTCTCTCTGTCTCTGTCTCTGTCTCTCTGTCTCTCTCTCTCTCTCTCTCTCTGTGTGTGTGTGTGTATGTGTGTGTGTGTGTGTGTATGTGTATTCATCTTAACTCTCAAAAAGGACACATGACCTACTCAGCCCTCAGCCAATCAGACCATCATAAAGGATGAGGCCTTTTGTCCTCTTCCTGGTGCATACCTCCCATTTCTCCTACACACCTGAAGGAAAACAAAAGATTAACAAGACCTATGATATTTCTTTGGTAAATTTGGAAAATGGGAAAAAGAAAAATGAAATTATCTTTATTAAAACATGAAATAACCACGACACCATTTTTCAAATATTATAATACAAAAGTCCTTTGTCCAGTAGTATAACTAATCCTACAATCCTGTTATCTACACGTATAAAAGGATGATATTTGGCAATGTATTTTTGGGACACCTCCCTGCTCTGCTGTCTCTCTCCTCTATAAAGCTTGCTTGCTCCCTCTGTTCTAGCACCCCTGCTCATCATTCTTCAAAAATTCAATTTCAACCCACGAAACTGGTAACTCATTATTAAAATTATTTTTAAAACTACAACATTTTTCTACATTACAGAATGATTTTATTTTATTTTATTTATTTTATTACAGAAAAAAATAAAATACATACGGATTGGCTATCGATCCAATAAACTAAGACTGGCAGAGAAGTCCCTTGGAGTAATTAAAGCATCTGCAAAAACCATATCCAACCTCAAACTGTAAGAAAGTGAATGTTTTTCCTTTAAGGCAGAAAATGGAACGCAAGGGTATCTCTCTGCACTGTGTGTGTGTGTGTGTGTGTGTGTGTGTGTGTGTGTGTGTGTGTGGCATTAGACTAGAGAGTGTACCTGGGAAAGGCAAATAGGTAAGTGAGATGTAAAAGACGTGCAGTGTGGAAAGGGAAGTCACACTATCTG
This sequence comes from Mus musculus, assembly GCF_000001635.26. NCBI lineage: Eukaryota > Metazoa > Chordata > Mammalia > Rodentia > Muridae > Mus > Mus musculus. The sequence continues at coordinate 40,134,123 of NC_000084.6, forward strand.
TTCTCCTGGATAATATGACTACATATACAGAAAGTGCTAAGTAACTACGAAAGGTCACTAGAGCTATTAATGAAAGTTAGCGTTAGTTCACAACTGTCTTACATAGGCTAGAAGTAAGACATTCTAAAGTGAAACTAAAAAGGAATTGCCTCATGCTCTGGCAAAAGGAAAGATACATCCATAATAAACTTAACAAAGAAGAAGCAGGACTTGTCCACACAAAAACTACAAATGCAGTTCTTGTAAATTATAAAAGATTTGAATAAACCAGGAAGAATAGATATTCCACGCCCACAGTTTGGAATAACACATTTAAGACTGGAATAATTACTACATTAATCTAAGTTTTAACATAATCCTTTTCAAACTTTTCAGATATTTATAAGTTGGTCCTTAAGTTCATATGGAAATGCATGGGAGCTAGAATAATAAATCTAACCTTGAGATTTTGGAGTAGAAGAACAAAATTAGAGGAGTTTCATGCACAGCTACAGTAATAAGGACGTTTAGTGCTGACCTAGGCAGAGAGGTCTATGACAATGTTATTGACTTGACAGGACCTAGGATCACCTAGGAGACAAGCCTGTGAGCACGTCTGTGAGGCATTAGCTAGATTAGGTTAAGTAAGGTGGGATGGAGTCCGCAAAGAGTGATCAGGGCTATTCCTGGGGCTTGGGTCTCAGAATGCATGAAGAGGAGGATGCTGGATGCAACACCCTTGTCTCTCTGCTTCCTGACTACGAAGGCAATACAGCCAACTGCATCAAGTTTCTGACTCCAAGATATTTGCAATATGGTAGACTGAGGTCTCAAGCTGTGAGCCGAAACAAATTCCTCATCTCAGGTTGCTTTCCTGGAGTATTTTAGCATAGTCACGGTCGCTGAGACAGATTTTATTGATTAACTATAGCTGAAAAGCCAGTTATAAATCTTCACGTTTATGCTCATCTGAGTTTTGGCAAAGATGCCAAACAATACAATGAGGAAAAAGAATTTTTCAACACATATAGCAAGAACAACTGATAACTCGTGAAAATGAATTTTGATCTTTATCTCAGATAAAACAAAATTAGCTAAAATATAGATCATGTACATAACTAAAATCCAAACTCTTAATAATGAAATACAATAATAGATTTATCTCTTCTAAGAAATGGTGTTGTTATTTATACACTATGTGTGTGGGTGGGTGGGTGGGGTGTCTCCATCCATGGAGACCAGGAGTTATAGGCAGTTTTGAGCTGCTAAAGTGGGTGCTGGGAACTGAACTAGGGACCTCTGAAAGAACAACAAATGCCCTTTACCTCTGATACATGTCCTCATCCTCAATGCAAAATTTTTATGCCCTAAAATTAATCAAATGTTTCTTAGATACAACACTAAAAGTACAAATGGAAAAGAAGCAAAAAGAATTTTGCCAAAATTGACAACTGGAGAACAAAGGCTGACAATAAGTGGAAAAAAAATCAATAAAATTGAAAAAAAAAGTGGATGTTATGTATAACAAAGGAATTGAAACTAAATTATATAAAGATTTTTCACAACAATGACAAAAATCCAATTAAAAGTATGAAATGACTTGAATAGATATTTCTTTAATAAACACAAAGGACTGGATATTAAGTCCATGAAAACACTATATAACTAAGAAATGAATTTAAATCAAAACTATAGTAAGATGCCATTTGATTTAGTTAATTTCCTGTTACTATTGCAAAATTCCTGGGACTAGGTAATTTGTACAGTGAAGACATTCATTTTAGCTTAAAGACCTGAGGCTAGAAATCCAAGAGCAGGAGGCTGCATCCAGGAAGGCCTTCTTAGGTGCTACAGCGTGGTAAAATGTGCAAGGCAAGTGGGTGCATTCAAAAGAGGCAAAGCAAGGTGAGGATGGGCTCAGGTTACCACAGCCTGCTGTCACAGTGACCAATCCAGTCACCCAGAAATAAGAATTAACACACTAGAGGAAGGCACAATCTTCATAACCTAGCCCCGAAACCCCAATCAGTTTGTAGTACTGGGGACTGAACCAAAGGTCACACACTTACAAGACAAGTGATCTACCAGGGAGCTATTACCCAGTGTCTCTTCTCATCCTTTCTTAAAGGTCCTGCCTCTTTTTGGTACTTCTCTATTGAGCACTAACTACCAACTTGAGATCCAGAGAGAACAATATTCACAGCTTCACACCATAGCTGTCATCTCTTCTTGGCCAATAGGACAGTTAGAACAGAAAAAGGTCAGAAGGCTTGGAGAGAATGAAGAGACATTGGCACACTCCTACATCCCTAGTGGGGAGTATCGTGGCAAAGCTGGCGCAAGCAGAGCTGAAGAGAGTGTGAACACGTGGAACAGCAACTACATCCTAGGAGATCAGCAAAATAGGTTCACATCCAACGTTACATGTGGTGCTCTTAGCCACATTGTTTATAATAGTCAAAGAGTGAAGACAGCCCCAGTATTCATCAGTCAGGGCACAGGGTAAGTAAAATGATGGATAGTCACCCGACAGAACACACTTTAGGAATGCAAAGGAATGAAATCCACTTGCTAGAACGTGGATGTAATTTGAAAACATGATAAGCAAAAGAAACAAACAGGAACCACAGCCCTCAAATGATATGTTTCCATTTACACAAAAAGCTTATATCAGCTAAACTCACAGATTCATGAAGTATATTAATGATTATAGGACACTAGGGTAGGGAGTGGAAAGCCAAAAAAAAAAAAAAAAAAAAAAAAAAAAAAAGGAACGTGACTTTTAATGGCCATGGGGTGTCATAATGGGATAATAAAATTTCTACAACTGGGCCATCACAGTGACTGTTCAATATAATGAATACTAAACTCACTTTACAGGACATATTATTGGGGTAAATTTTATGGTAGGTGGTCCATACTTCAATTTGAAAACCTTTATTTGTGAATGTATGAGTACCACTAGTTATATTCCTCCCTAGAATAATCTTGTTAGTCTTTACATGTCTTGCCACCACATATTTGTAGGTATGTATCAAACATGCTTTTCAATGTTAATATGTACTCTGTCTCATACATTACAGATGGATGACAAACTGACAGATGGATGGATAAAGATATAGTCAATAAAATTGATCTGTTTTTACCAAAGGAAGGGCACACTTTTTGCTGTACCACTGTTACTATTTGCTGTGGTATCTGCAAATTAGGGTGAAGATATGATTCGTGCTTAGACTATATAAGAAAACCACAGCATTTACTTATTTTTAAAACTATCATTGTCATAACAATTTCATGTTGACTTATATGTTGGACTCCCTTTTTCTCCATGCTATATTTAGTGCATTAGTTACCATAACAATAAGATACATTTCATCACATAGAAACACAAGCGGAGTGGTGTTCTCTCACAGGAGTCTTTTAGATGATGTTATAAACATACAGATGAAAGGCAGTTTCAAATAGCATTAGTTCTAATCTTCTGCCTCAAGGACATTGTCTCACAAACTTCCAAAATACAAAATGAAATAAATCAAGCTTAAAAAGTTAAAAATGGAACAAATTTGGCTCAAGACACCAAACCTAAGGTAGAAATACTCTAACCTATAGGCACTCTCTATGCCACAAATTACTCTCTCACTGACTTTTACATCTATGAAGATACGTGCCAAAATCTGGACCTGAAAACATTTTCTCTTTCATAGACTTTGTCTTCCACACCTGGACTTGATTTCTGACTTTGTATCCTGCTCCTAAAATATAATACCACTAACTAAGTTACATGTAAAGTATATAAATCCATTTGGCTTATGATGATTCTGGAACCTAGGAAGTCCACAGTCCAGGTGTTGGTATCTGGAGAGCCTTCATGCTGGCTCCAAGCATAAGGGAAGGTACCACAGAGCAAGAGTTAGGGAATAGCCAAGCTATTCCCCATGAAGGCCCTAATACATTCATGAGGGCTATGCACCTGCCACTGGATCCTTCTTAAAGGTCCTACCTGTCAGTCCTGTTACTGTGGCCTTTAAATGCCAATGTGCTTTCAGGATTTTGGCTGGGAATAGTCAATCTATATCAAGTTCTCCGTGACAACATGTACTAGCAATGTGCCTCTTGGGTCACAACGGGTCACAAAAGAGAGACGTTTCTTCTACTATGTTTGTTTCCCCTCTGGAATTAACTCCAATATTTTGAACCATTGGTTCAGCCATCCCTTTAAGGTTTTGACATATCCAGCGATGTATTTTTTTAAAAAGTACCTAAAATATACAAAATCTTGTTCAAATGTCTGGGCTTTCATGGTTCCCCCAGAGCCTAAGATTATTGAAGGTTAAGATTTCCAGATTATAATCTCATAGGTTTTAATGGTACAGCATCCATTTGACCATTTCACACATGTAAACAATTTGCTTTGATCATAGGCACGCCTGACTAATAAATTTATTTCTCTTCATCTCATTCAGTTGTTTCTTTATTCATTCACTCAGCAAGCATTTACTGCAGCTCAGGAAACACCAAACACTCTTTTAAGCCCCATGAAGTCAGATTACCATCTGTGGCTCCCCAGAGACTCTGTGGGAAGGAACCAGAAGGCTGCAGCAAGGCAGGTCTTGTCTCTTCCCTAATACCATGAAACTCTGTTCCTTGAGGAGATAAAGTCCTTGCTCTTCGGGTAGATGAGTGTGTCTGTGAAATCATTTAATCTGGATTCATGATTCTTTGAAGCTCTGTGAAGGTTTTCCTTGGTACCAAAGGGTTTTGATGGAGACTTGAAATCCCAGGACAGAAGGTTTGAGTCCAAGTCCAGAAATTTCAGTGCCTAATTATGTAGACCAGGAGGAGTTGCATAGCCTCTTTAACACTTGGTTTCCTCCTCTCCAGAATGAAGCTAACAGGAATGACAGCCTCATCTTACCTAGGCATGGGAGTATGAACAAGCGGAGATGAAAGCGTTTTGCAAACTCTAAGACATTGATCATTGGTAGTATTGCTGTTATTTCTCTGTTGTCACAAAACCAGACCTTATCTTCCAGACGTCCTGAGCTCAACTATCTCCTCCATTTGAAATCAAAACAGGTAGCAAAGACTCAAAACTTCAAACAAGCTGGGCAGTGGTGGCGCACGCCTTTAACCCCAGCACTTGGGAGGCTCAGGCAGGCGGATTTCTGAGTTTCCAGCCTGGTCTACAGAGTGAGTTCCAGAACAGCCAGGTCTACACAGAGAAACCCTGTCTTGAAAAACAAAAACAAAAACAAACCAAAAACAAACAAACAAACAAAACAAAACAAAAACAAAACAAAAAAATCAAGCAATTCCAAAGACAATCCCAGCTTCACATTCACACCTGTTCTGCACTGCTATAATGAATCGCAGGCATGCACACTCACTTCATGAAAATATAAACAGTTTCCAGGTGTTTCAGAAAGGAATGTATATTTCTATAGTTTTACTTGGAGCATCTTGGGAAGACTTTGCCAACAGTATTGGGAATCTCTTGGTGGGTGCTACAGAAACTACGTCTAACAGCTTAAGTTTCCACATCATCTTATTCCCAAAGTTCCTTGGGGTCTTATTTTATACCACAGTGTTGGTGGACCTGTCTGGCATCACAGAGAACTAGGACTCAGACACCCAGACTATCCTCGCCTCTGCCTCTCAGTATGGTTTTTTCCCCATCTCTCCTATTTCCTCTGGACCTGGGTCCACAAAGGCAAGCTGTGTACAGATCCTAACTGGGCACATTTGTGCCCAGGACCCCAGTAGACTTGACTTAATCTATGTCCCTCTTCTGATTCCATATCCCAACAGCAGGGATCCTGATTGTTGCTGGTGAGGGAAAACTTCTAATACTTCTAAACTTCTTAAACCCCACTTCCAATAACTAAGGCTATTCTAGATTTAGTTACAGTGGTCTGAGCGGAGAGAAGAGAGACGGGAAGAGTAAGCTTCCAGTGAGAAGAGAAGACCAACTCATATTCTTCCCTTTTCACTAATATTAACTTTTCAATTCATTTTAAACCATGTGTATATGTGTGTGGTAGGGTGCATGATATGTGCATGTGAGTGCAGGACCCAGGAACTAAGGAGCCCTCTGGAGATGAGTTACCAGCAGCTGTGAGCCTCTCAACATGGATGTTGATAATCAAACTCTGGAGCATAAAAGACCAAATATGTTCTTAACTACTGAGCCATCTCTGTGGCCCCCTATATTATTCATATTAGTTTCACACATTAATGAGTATCCCCATGGCATTTTCATGCCAGCACACATTACACTTGGATAGTGTTCACCTTCCTTCAACAATTTTCTTCCTAGTAATAAGAACCTCCCTTCCCAGTTCCTAATAGATCCCCCTCTGCTTTTAAGAGATGTTCTTGTAATTGGTGCTTCTCCAATAATGGATATGAACTTTATTGGCTGTGATCATTCAATTATATTAATTGCACAAATGAATGGGGTCTATCATGACATTTGCATCTACACACATATGAGGTGATCATACCCACCCTCCCTACTACTATGTCACCCTATCTCCTCCTGTGCCTCCCATAAGTACCAGTCTGTTTCAGCCAGTATTCTGTCTTCTGTCTCAGGTCAGCCAGTATTCTGTCTTCTGTCTCAGGTCAGCCAATATTCTGTCTTCTGTCTCAGGTCACTCTCCCAGATTTGTACAAAAAACAGTGTGATACTTGTCTTTCTTTGTCTGATTTGTCTCAAAGTCCCACCCATTTTTGCTGTCTCCTATGTCTGCTGAAACTTTAATTCAAGGCCCATCACAGCTTCCCAGACACCAGTCTGTAAAAGAGCCATATCTTGCTATCTGAAAATGCAGAGACAATAATTTCTCAAGGTTGAGCGCTTTTTTTTTTTTTTTTTTTTTTTTTTTTTAGCATGTGCAGCTCCCTGGGTTAGATTTCTAATATTGTGAGGAAACGCAGCTCTCCTTGAAGGCAGTACGCCGAGCCCAAGGCTTTCCTTGTTCCACCTAATCTCATCCTTCATGTAATTTCAATGCAAACAGCTCATCCTTCCTTTCTCAATTCTGTGCTATAAAGAATGATCTGGATGATATTTTCCAACTTCTGCCTAGCCCTGATGTTGGGGGGTGTCATCCTTCATAACCGGCTAGAGTCTGTAAAAGAGCCATAAATCCTTTTGCTTCAGACATTCCTCAGGCCTGTTTAGAACTAATTATCTGAGTCATCCCACAAAGATCCACTGAGTTTGAGAGACTCAAAGAACCTCAAACATCCTTTGTCCAAGTCAGACTTTAAGGAACTTGGTAAAAAAATGGAAGATGGTCAAGTAACATGTATCCATCAACAGTGGAAGTGGCTCAATGTGAGGCAGCAGAGTGCTTCTCTAATGGGCATAGCAGAGTGCTAGGTGCAGCCCCTGCTTCCTTACAGGAGAGCACACTGAAGCAGCAGGAAAAGGAGCTGAGCCAAGCAAGATGGATAAAGATGGAATGGAGGAGGTTGGAAGTGCTACACAGGCAGAGCTCTCTTTATCCGGATGAAACTTATGGGCTGAAGAGACATGCTGGTTTGAGAGAGAGATGATAGAGAGAGAGAGAGAGAGAGAGAGAGAGAGAGAGAGAGAGAGAGAGAGAGATCCAGCTTTCAGTGCTCTTTGCCTAATTAACTGAGGCTGTGGACTTGAGAACAGGATAGAAGGATAAACAAGGGAAGACTGTGAACTGGGTATAAGTTAGATCCTTCCACCTTTGATGAGGACAAGAGTCTATGAGTCATGAGTGCACTACTGCAGAAACCACAGGAGGGAAGTTGAGACCATTACACAAGTCTCCAAACTAAGGCTATTTCTGTGCCTTGGCTTTTTAGTGTGGCAGGGAAGGCTTTCTGTCTGTCAGTCTTTCTGTCCTTAATACTCCACATGTGTGAGAAGGTTTGTTTGTTTGTTTGTTTGTTTGTTTTTATTCTGCTTGTTTGTTTCATTTAGTTTATCTTACATCAAATTTAAACAATTTGGTGCTCAGTTTGGGGATAAAATACAGTAGACATATCTTGTAGTTATTCTACTGTGAAATGTTAGCTATAGACTGACTGTCCTATTGGGACAGGATGACAATAAAGGTGCCTGTGACTCTAACCTCCAGACCAGGTACATATATACAGGTGTGTGCATGTTTTCAGTTAGCATAGTCTAGTGATTAAAAGCTTTGGATGTTGACTACCTGAATTCAAATACTACTTTTTACTTTGGTAGGCGCATCTCATCATGCTCACCCGCAACGTGCACATAACAAAATTATACATCAGAATATTGTGAGGGAAAAAAATGCCTTCTATATGCAAATTGCTTATAACAGTATCTGACAAATAGGCTGGAAATACACATGAGCAATAGATGCAGAGTGAGCAGTTCCCAAAGGGTGGAGACACAATGCACCCTTTGTATCCAAAGACAGAAGAACTGCTTTTTCCCATTTGCTTGATACCGTTTTCTTAAATGTAAGTCTAGTGAGTTCCAGCTCCTAAATTGGGGTGCTTAGTCTCCCAGAAAAGCCCTCACAAAATGCACAGGCAGTACATTCACATACAAAATGACAGGGAAGAAACAAATGAACCCATCCATATTTATGCAGATGATAAATCCTGGAGTCAGAGAGCAATATAGTTTTGTGTAGGTATGATTCTGGTTCCTTTAAATGGGAGCTAGATGGATGTGGGCTTGCAGAGCTACAGTCAGCCTCCTTCAACTGAAAAGCAATATGAAAATGATCCTTCACCGAGCACTCATCTTCTTTCATATCCCTTCTATTCATTTCTTCAGGGGAGAATGTGATTCACTGGGTAGCATAATGGGTCTGCTGTAAAACGAGGCTCTCATTAAATTGGTTTGTTTGCTTCAATTTGCTCCCTTTGAGGCTATAGCAGGAGCTGGAAGCATTGGCTTCTTGTTACTTAGTGGATTCTCCAAACTTTGTTCAGTACACTCTGCATGTCAACCATGTGACCAGCATGACTAGGCTTCCTGTACTGAAAGAATTTACCCTTGACTTAGCCCTGGACTGGAATAACTTGTGGCAATTATGTGACCTGGCACAAAAGCACAGCACCCAAGCAGAGGATGCACCTGAATTTGGCTGAACCTGGATCACATGCAGTTGGGGAGTCTCTTTTTCATTCCTTTCTCTACCTCCTATGCTCTCCTTGCTGTTAACATAGCAAGAACGTGGCAGTGAAATTGTACACACTTTATGGCTTGCTACTTCATCTAAGAAAGCATTTCTTTACTATCTTGAACCCAATTCCAAAATTCCTGGCAAGAAAAAGGCTCTGATTGGCCATTTTCACCAGGCTCCCTTGGATCAAACAATGGAGCAGTATGTAGAGATGTGGTAGAGAAATGACTGGCAGACAAAGCTGTGCACCCACCCAAGGTATGCACTACCCTGTCGCTGTAAGTTTATGCCTTGGTCCCTGTCAAGCCTACCTCAGTTAAACCATAAACCTTTGCACTGAGAAGGCCAGAATCTGTCCGTTTGTTTTCATGTGCATCAAGTTGTTTGTGAGAAGCATACCAACTCTACGCTTTTCTTCAGCCATGTGATTAAAACTAGGTCATGGTATGAGAGTCACATCTGCAAAGCTCCAGCTGGTTTCATCATCTCCTCCAGCTCCATAAACCTCTGGAGGAAAGAGATGTGGCTAACTCTGAGGAAATGAGTAAAGTTTCCCTCCCCAAGAGAATAACTCTGAGTCAGTAGACTCATAGAAGATAAGTACTTTTAAATAATGTTAATGTGACTTTAATGTCAAGTCCTTGCTGTCCTAGATCTCACTATGTAGACCAGGCTGGCCTCAAACTCATAGAGACCCTCCTGCTTGCAAGGCTCAAGAATTCTTTTTCTAAAAAGTGCAGGTCTTGTACACCATAGCATAATCCCTTCCTTTTAGCTGTTTCAGAATTTCCAACTTTACTTTGAGGGCTTTCATCTATTTAGAATTGATTTTGTGTGCAGTAAGACATGTGGATCATGTTTCATTCATCTACATATAGGCATCCAGTTTTGGAAACACCATTTGTTAAAGACATTCTTTTCTTCAAAGTATACCTTTATTGTCTGTGCTGGATCATTTTATATCAACACTAGACAAGCTCAAATCATCTGAGAGGAGGAAATCTCAGGTAAGAAAATTCCTCAATAAGATGGGGCTATAGCCAAGCATGGAGGCCATTTTCTTAAGCAGTGGTTAATAGGCCCATTGTGATGGGCCTGGGTCCTATAAGTAAGCAAGCTGATGAGGAAGCCAGGAGCAGCACCGCTTCATGGTCTCTGCATCAGCTTACTGCCTCCAGGTTCCGTCCTGCTTGTATTCCTATCCTGACTTCCATCAATGATAAACCATGTTGTGGAAATGTGAGACAAATCAACCTTCTTTCTCCCCAAGTTGATTTTGGTCCTGGCGTTTTATTGAAACAATAGAAACCCTAACTAAGATAGTGTTTTTGTCAGCACTTAGGTGACTGCATAAGCTTAAGGCTAGATTTTACATTCTGTCCCAATGATCAGCACATCTATTTTTGTCTAATACCATGCCATTTACACTGCTATGGTTTCATAGTATAACGTGGTACTGAGACTGGTAATCCTTCTTGAATTGCTTTGAATACCAAAGGTCTCTTATATTTCCAAGTAACTTTCAAGGTTTTTGTAATAATATTGTGCACATTTTTAATGAGATTGCATTGAATCTGTAAATTGTTTTGGTGTACCAGTTTCACATTATTAATTCTATCAACACATAAACATAGGAGATCTTTGCACTTTCTAGTGTTTTTTTTTTTAATTTCTTTCTTCACAATTTCAAAGTTTTTATTGTAGAGGTCTTCAGCCTCCTTGGTTAAGTTTACTCTAAGGTTATTTATTTTTTTTATTTCTCTGAGAGTATTGCAGTTGAAAATTGTTTTCTTGTTTCTTTTTCAGTGTGTTTGTAATTTGTACATAGAAAGGCTATTGATTTTCACATATTCATTTTTTTAATCCCACCACTTTTCTGAACGTGTCCACCAGTTCAAAGTGTCTTCTAGTGGAATCTTTAGGGTCTTATGTGCATAGAATCTTATCATCTAGAAACAGAGACACTTAGCTTCTTTTCATATTTGCATCAACTATCCATGGATAGTCTCAACTCAACAACCACCCAGATGGTCCTATTAAACAAAATGAGTAATACTAACTAACTAAAAGTCAAGAATCTGGGAATAAGTTAAGTAGGCAGGAGAGATGGAGTGGAGGAGAAGGTAGAAGGCGGTGGGAGGAGAGAGTAAGTAGACGTGTATGAAACTGCCAAAGAAATAAAAATTTTAAATGCAGGACCTGGCCAAGTTGGAATCTTTTCATTTATATCCTTCCAGAATTATGTTCTCCCAAAAGCAGTTTGGCAGATAGATTGGTCCAGATCTAACTACACTCTCCATCTCTTGGACCTTTTATGAAATGGTAAGGTCTTGGGTGATATGAGTGTTCATAATCCCTACCTTTTTGTAATTTGGTGTTCTGGAATGGTTTGGACTAAATCTATTGATCAATCAAGAAGTAACTGTATGGTACAGGGTTTGCAGTCTCTGAAGAGTCATGAGTAAAATCCAGAAGATCAGTGAACTTTGATGGGGAAACCACATTGTTAAATTCATTATCCTTCAACTAAAATGACTAACTCCTTCAATTATATGTCAACACAAAACCACAACAGTATTAATAGAATCTGTGACTTTGCCAGCCATAAAGTTTTATTTAGTTAGTTATAAATAAAAGGCTTTCATATTGTATTACTTAATGTAGTTATCTCTAAACATTGTTTATACTCATTGTTATTTATATATTAATAACTTGATTCATACATTAAAATGGTATGTGTTATTGTATCACCAATATGTTTTCAAAATACCTTTATAACCTAAAGTTTTGTCAATGTATTTTTCTATAATTGTCTTTCTTTGAAGTCCTGTATTTACATATTTTAAAAAAATTAAAGAGAGTACACACACACACACAAATTCAAGTTTGAGGGACTCTCAGTTGACACCACTTGGACCCATTGTCTCTGGTCATATGTGAAGGCAAATATCTCAGTGAGGCTGAATATGGCAGGAACCTGCTTAGCTAGAAACCAAGGAGAGACAGAGGAAAGTCTAGAGTCCCTTTGTCCACTTCAAGGGACTCAATGACCCTCAATGTCCTCACTTCCTTTTACTAAGCCCCACCTCCAATAAACACCACAAGCTGCCCCTCTACCCTTTAATGCATTAGCTTTAGGGAAGCCTGTATACAAATAGTAATAATAGACGAACATCTTATTCTCCTCAGACTTTCCTGGATCTTTAACTTTCACTACCCTTCCATCTTCCTGAAAAGTACCATGTAGTAATTTCTACTCAGAGTATCATATTTACCCAGGACATAACCAGAAGCTGGCCGATATCCTTTTTTTAGATCTTCCAAGCCTAGGCTCCCTCCATAGGATTGTATCTACCTTAGCATAGGATCACTGGAGAGGCTTAATAATCCTTTTCACAGATATATTTCACTGTCTAAGCTACTTCCTTTTCTTGATTATCCTCAAGGACTCCTAACTTCAGCAAATTCCTAGTCTGGGAGACTAGGAAAGTTTGCTTCTATGTGTGCAGGCTTTTCTCTTCCCCACCCATTCCTACCATTAGAAATACAAAAGCTATGCTTTAAAAAATTAAAATGTTGAAACAATCTTTTTAACTTTTGTAAGACTTTTGCTGTGTATCTTCTCCCGTCTCCCTAGAATATTACATATATTTTCTCTCTCTCTCTCTCTCTCTCTCTCTCTCTCTCTCTCTCTCTCTCTCTCTCTCTCTCTGCCTGGATTGGTTAGTGTAGTGACAAGTGAAGAGGTTAACAAGAAATACCTGGAGAAACATGTCAGCTGTTTTCAAATAGTTTTCCATCAACCCCCACCCCCAAAAAACATGTCATTTTACATAACAAGTTTATAAACTATTGTTAAAGAAAAAAATTCTATTCTCTTTCTAAACAGAAAATACCATAAAGAAGTAGAAAGCCACAGGGAGTTGATGGAAAGTGAATGATGTCTTAGAGAAGCTGATTCATTATGACTTACTATGACTTCTATGCCCCATGCTCGCAATATGGAGACAAGAAAGGGACTCCACAAAATAGCAATTGTTCCCGGTCATTGTATAATAGGCTCTCTATCTTTTCATGCTATATAGCCTTCGTTCCTGTGCTTCTACAGTCACCTAACTAAGGATCTATTTTAACTCAGAGAAATGTATACAAAGTAAGACGCACTGTGGATTGAGCAGTGATTAGAAACAGTTTGCTGTCAAGCTTAGTCTATGCTCTGGGGTGTATGGTGAACATTTAAATTTTTCTGCATATCTAACACATCACTTTGACATATTAAAAAAATTACTTCCTGGTTTGTGAGAGACCTCTTCTTGTGAGGCTAGCCAATTTTTACAGAGTGGAGGACCCAGCCAAGAGTGTGCCTTTGATGTAGAAACAAACACAGAACCATAACCCTCTATTGGGGTTTGTACAGCCCATGAAACAATATTCTGTTCCCTTAATGATCCCATTGACAGGCTAAATTCCAGAGCCCACTAAAATTGTCCAATGTAGCTAACCCTGAACTGTCCACCTGCATGTCCCCCATTTACAGTAATTAAAGAGTGTGATCATTCTGTCACTCACCATTTCCATCTGCCTCTGCATCACTCTGTGTGGCCTGACATCCCTCCTTTCACCAGGATCAGTAACTAACATAGTGTTGTGTTTTCCTGAAACCTCTCTGGTGACTGCTCTTAACAACACATCAAATAGAAGAGTATACAGCATAGTGGTTCGGGACTGAGGGTTTAGGTGATTCTTCCTCAATACAGGGTGACAACCTGTATCTGGAACCCAAGAAAGGCAAAGACCTATGCTGGTGTGTGTTGCCTCTACGTTCTCTGTGGGGCAGTCTGACACAGGGATGGCTACAGAGAGGGAGTGTTTCTCTCAGGACCAGAGTGTCTAGCTGTCCTTGCCACAGACATAAGAAGCCAAGTTAGGGTTGTGGTTTCTGTTCCTAGACAGATTCCATCTCTGGAAGATAGGGGTACTTCATAGCTTTCTGCATGTTAACTGTAAGTCTCTTAACTTCATGTGGCTAAGCCATGGAGGTAGACAGATGTTATGCTTTGTTCCTTCCTATAGGGATTGCTCTGTTCAGGAATTACTGCCCAGGACTTGTTAAGCAAGATACACTACTGATGTTTACTGCACTTCCTTTGCGGTGAGGTTCTGGCCTCCATCCTCACTAAGAGCCCTAGAGACACAGGCAACTCCACGTCAGGGAAGAAGCACATAGCCTATGGCTATGCACCTGGGGAGTGGCAGAGCCAAGATCTCAAGTGGAGAGGCTCACTCTTGCATCTGCCTCTGGAACACCTGCAGTGCTGAAGAGGCAGCACAAGAAGCTCAGCATACCTTCACCTAAAGCCCGGAGATTGCTGTCTAAGGTCCAGGGCAGCTGTGGCTAGACTTGATGTGGATTGTAGGCTCTGTTTCCATGGTTGCAAGCCTTCAAGGATTTCTAGGCCAGATAAAGCACAGAGATGAGAGCCTGATGTGTTTGTCAAATGGCAAAACCCTGAGGTAATTATATTTATATTCACAGTTCCTTCGCAAAAGAGTCAAAGGGTGTTTGATGTCCAGGAGCAGAAGTGCACACATAGCCTGGTAGCCCAGGGACCCACATCTACTTTGTTTCTCCCAGGCTCCAGCTTTCTTGGATATGAAATGAAGGGATTGTACTTCTCATTGTGATTCTCCATCTGGCAACTGGCAACTGATACTGTGTTAAAGCAGTTTCTAGGTGTCTACTCTTCAAGGTTTAATCCCAGAAGGGCTGTAGAAAAGTCTATAAGTCTGTACTTTAAAAAAGACAAAAAAAAAGCCCACTTAGTGAGTCTAATCACTGGTCTCATTTGAGAATTAATGGCTTGAATGATTTGGTCTCTTCCTGGATGAACTAATCCATTTGGGGATCATGCCGTAGAGAGTTTCCAGGAGTGGGGTATGGCATTCAGAACTGTTTGAGACTTTTTTAAGTATGAGAGTTATCAGGAGGATACTATAGTGGTGTATCTAATGAACAATAAGAAAAGCAATTGCGGGTTACAGGACTCCGCTGAAAGTAGTCTGCACAGGTGAGAGTGTGCACTACAGAAGCTAACAGCTTCTGGGACAGGCGGGAACCACAGAGCTTCTGAGGCAGCACCCTTTTCAGGCTCTAGACATCCAGCCACGATCCCGGCCAGAGGACAGGTGTCTGCCCAGCCCGGGAGGATTTTCCCTCAGCATCTGCAGGAGCCATCTTAGTTCCGGGACTCCACCAAAAGTAGTCTGCACAGGTGAGAGTGTGCACTGCAGAAGCGAACAGCTTCTGTGACAGGCCAAAGCAACACAGCCTCTGGGAAAGGTCCTGTTTTGGGCCTTCATCTTCGGCCAGGAGGGAGGTCCGAACGCCAGATATCTGTGCACCTTCCCTGTAAGAGGAGAGCTTGCCTGCAGAGAGTACTCTGACCACTGAAACTCAGAGGAGAGAGCTAGTCTCCCAGGTCTGCTGATAGAGGGTAACGGAATCACCAGAGGAACAATCTCTAAACAGAGACAACTATAACAACTAACTCCAGAGATTACCAGATGGCGAAAGGTAAACATAAGAATCTTACTAACAGAAACCAAGACACTCACCATCATCAGAACCCAGCACTCCCACTTCGCCCAATCCAGGGCACCCCAACACACCTGAAAAGTTAGACCCGGATTTAAAAGCATATC
Organism: Mus musculus; assembly: GCF_000001635.26. Taxonomy (NCBI): domain Eukaryota; kingdom Metazoa; phylum Chordata; class Mammalia; order Rodentia; family Muridae; genus Mus; species Mus musculus. The sequence goes on from NC_000084.6 coordinate 40,149,953, forward strand.
TCATGATAATGGTAGAGGACATCAAGAAGGACTTTAATAACTCACTTAAAGAAATACAGAAGAACACTGCTAAACAGGTAGAAGACCTTAAAGAGGAAGCACAAAAATCCCTTAAAGAATTGCAGCAAAACACAACCAAACAGGTGATGGAATTGAATAAAACGATCCAAGACCTAAAAAGGGAAGTAGACACAATAAAGAAAACCTAGAGTGAGGCAACGCTGGAGATAGAAACCCAAGGAAAGAAATCTGGAACCATAGATGCAAGCATCAGCAAAAGAATACAAGAGATGGAAGAGAGACTCTCAGGTGCAGAAAATTCCATAGAGAACATCAGCACAACAATCAAAGAAAATGGAAAATGCAAAAAGATCCTACCTCAAAACATCCAGGAAATCCAGGATACAATGAGAAGACCAAACCTACTGATGATAGGAGTAGATGAGAATGAAGATTTTCAATTCAAAGGACCTGTAAATATCTTCAACAAAATTATAGAAGAAAACTTCCCAAACCTAAAGAATGACATGCCCATGAACATACAAGAAGCCTACAGAACTCCAAATAGACTGGACCAGAAAAGAAATTCCTCCCGACACATAATAATCAGAACAACAAATGCACTAAATAAATAGAGAATATTAAAAGCAGTAAGGGAGAAAGGTCAAGTAACATATAAAGGCAGGCCTATCAGAATTACACCAGACTTTTCACCAGAGATGATGAAAGCCAGAAGAGCCTGGACAGATGATATACAGACACTAAGAGAACAAAAATGCCAGCCCAGGCTACTATACCCGGCCAAACTCTCAATTACCATAGATGGAGAAACCAAAGTATTCCACGACAATACCAAATTCACACATTATCTTTCCACGAATCCAGCCCTTCAAAGGATAATAACAGAAAAAAATACAAGTACTGAAACCACGTCCTAGAAAAAGCAAGAAAGTAATCCCTCAACAAACCTAAAAGAAGACAGCCACAATAACAGAATGCCAACAAAAATAACAGGACGCAACAATTACTTTTCCTTAATATCTCTTAATATCAATGAACTCAACTCCCCAATAAAAAGACATAGACTAACAGACTGGCTACACAACCAGGACCCAACATTTTGCTGCTTACAGTAAACTCAACTCAGAGAAAAAGATAGACACTACCTCAGAATGAAAGGCTGGAAAACAATTTTCCAAGCAAATGGTATGAAGAAACAAGCTGGAGTAGCCATTCTAATATCTAATAAAATCGACTTCCAACCCAAAGTCATCAAAAAAGACAAAAAGGGGCACTTCATAATCATCAAAGGTAAAATCCTCCAAGAGGAACTCTCAATTCTGAATATCTATGCTTCAAATACAAGGGCAGCCACATTCATTAAAGAAACTTTAGTAAAGCTCAAAGAACACATTGCACCTCACACAATAATAGTGGGAGACTTCAACACACCACTTTCATCAATGGACAAATCATGGAAACAGAAACTAAACTGGGACAAAGTGAAACTAACAGAGTTATGAAACAAATGGATCTAACAGATATCTTCAGAACATTTTATCCTAAAACAAAAGGATATAACTTCTTCTCTGCACCTCATGGTACCTTCTCCAAAATAGACCACATAATTGGTCACAAAACAAGCCTCAACATATACAAAAATATTGAAATTGTCCCATGCATCCTATCAGATCACCATGGACTAAGGCTGATCTTCAACAACAAAATAAATAATAGTCAACATTCACGTGGAAACTGAACAACACTCTTCTCAATGATACCTTGGTCAAGGAAGGAATAAAGAAAAAATTAAGGACATTTTGGAGTTTAATGAAAATGAAGCCACAACATACCCAAACTTATGGGACACAATGAAAGCATTTCTAAGAAGAAAACTCATCGCTCTGAGAGCCTCCAAAAAGAAACTAGAGAGAGCACACATTAGGAGCTTGACAACATACCTAAAAGCTGTAGAACAAAAGGAAGCAAATTCACCCAAAATGAGTAGACAGCAGAAAAAAAAAATCAAACTCAAGGGTGAACTCAACCAAGTGGAAACAAGAAGAACTATTCAAAGAATCAACCAATTGAGGAGCTGGTTCTTGAGAAGATCAACAAGATAGATAAACCCTTAGCCAGACTCACTAGAGGGCACAGGGACAGCATCCTAATTAACAAAATCAGAAATGAAAAGGGAGACATAACAACAGATTCTGAAGAAATCCAAAACACCATCAGATCCTTCTACAAAAGGCTATACTCAACAAAACTGGAGAACCTGGATGAAATGGACAAGTTTCTAGACAGATACCAGGTACCAAAGTTAAATCAAGATCAGGTTAATAATCTAAACAGTCCTATATCCCCTAAAGAAATAGAAGCAGACATTAATAGTCTCCTAACCAAAAAAAGCCTAGGACCAGATGGGTTTAGTGCAGAGTTCTATCAGACCTTCAAAGAAGATCTAATCCCAGTTCTTTACAAACTATTCCACAAAATAGAAAGAGAAGGTACTCTACCCAACTCATTCCATGAAGCCACAATTACTCTGATACCTAAACCACAAAGAGACTCAACAAAGATATAGAACTTCAGACCAATTTCCCTTATGAATATTGATGCAAAATCCTCAATAAAGTTCTCGCTAATTGAATCCAAGAACACATCAAAAAATCATCCATCCTGACAAAGTAGGTTTCATCCCAGGGATGTGGAAATGGTTCCACATATGGAAATCCATCAACATAATCCTGTACATAAACAAACTCAAATACAAAAACCACATGATCATCTCGTTAGATGAAGAGAAAGCATTTGACAAAATCCAACACCCATTCATGATAAAAGTCTTGGAAAGATCAGGAATTCAAGGCCCATACCTACACATGATAAAAGCAATCTACAGCAAACCAGTAGCCAACATCGAAGTAAATGGAGAGAAGCTGGAAGCAATCCCACTAAAATCAGGAACTAGACAAGGCTGTCCACTCTCTCCATACCTATTCAACATTGTACTTGAAGTCCTAGCCAGAACAATTCAACAACAAAAGGAGATCAAGGGGATACAAATTGGAAAGGAAGAAATCAAAATATCACTTTTTGCAGATGATATGATAATATATATAAGTGACCCTAAAAATTCCACCAGAGAACTCCTAAACCTGATAAACAGCTTCAATCAAGTAGCTGGATAAAAAATTAACTCAAACAAGTCAATGGCCTTTCTGTACACAAAGAATAAACGGGCTGAGAAAGAAATTAGGGAAACAACATCCTTCTCAATAGTCACAAATAATATAAAATACCTTGGCGTGACTCTAACTAAGGAATTGAAAGATCTGTATGATAAGAACTTCAAGTCTCTGAAGAAAGAAATTAAAGAAGATCTCAGAAGATGGAAAGATCTCCCATGCGCATGGATTGGCAGGATCAATATAGTAAAAATGGCTATCTTGCCAAAAGCAATCTACAGATTCAATGCAATCCCCATCAAAATTCCAACTCAATTCTTCAACGAATTAGAAAGGGAAAACAGCAGATTCATCTGGAATAACAAAAACCTAGGATAGCAAAAACTCTTCTCAAGGATAAAAGAACCTCTGGTAGAATCACCATGCCTGACCTAAAGCTGTACTACAGAGCAATTGTGATAAAAACTGCATGGTACTGGTATAGCGACAGACAAGTAGACCAATGGAATAGAATTGAAGACCCAGAGATGAACCCACACACCTATGGTCACTTGATCTTTGACAAGTGAGCTAAATCCATCCAGTGGAAAAAAAGACAGCATTTTCAACAAATGGTGCTAGCACAACTGGCAGTTATCATGTAGAAGAATGCGAATTGATCCATTCCTATCTCCTTGTACTAAGGTCAAATCTAAGTGGATTAAGGAACTCCACAAAAAACCAGAGACACTGAAACTTATAGAGGAGAAAGTAGGGAAAAGCCTTGAAGATATGGGTACAGGGGGAAAATTCCTGAATAGAACAGCAATGGCTTGTGCTGTAAGATCAAGAATCGATAAATGGGACCTCATAAAGTTGCAAAGCTTCTGCAAGGCAAAAGACACAATCAATAAGACAAAAAGACCACCAACAGATTGGGAAAGGATCTTTACCTCTCCTAAATCAGATAGGGGACTAATATCCAACATATATAAAGAACTCAATAAGGTGGACTCCAGAAAATCAAATAACCCCATTAAAAAATAGGGTTCAGAGCTGAACAAAGAATTCTCACCTGAGGAATACCGAATGGCAGAGAAGCACCTGAAAAAATGTTCAATATCCTTAATCATCAGGGAAATGCAAATTAAAACGACGCTAAGATTCCACCTCACACCAGTCAGAATGGTTAAGATCAAAAATTCAGGTGACAGCAGATGCTGGTGAGGATGTGGAGAAAGAGGAACACTCCTCCCTTGTTGGTGGGATTGCAAGCTTGTACAACCACTCTGGAAATCAGTCTGGTGGTTCCTCAGAAAATTGGACATAGTACTACCAGAGGATCCCGCAATACCTCTTCTGGGCATATATCCAGACGATGCCCCAACCGGTAAGAAGGACACATGCTCCACTATGTTCATAGCAGCCTTATTTATAATAGCCAGAAGCTGGAAAGAACCCAGATGCCCCTCAACAGAGGAATGGATACAGAAAATGTGGTACATTTACACAATGGAGTACTACTCAGCTATTAAAAAGAATGAATTTATGAAATTTCTAGGCAAATAGATGGACCTGGAGGGCATCATCCTGAGTGAGGTAACCCAATCACAAAGGAACTCACACAATATGTACTCACTGATAAGTGGATATTAGCCCAGAATCTTAGGATACCCAAGAGATAAGATACAATTTGCTAAACGCATGAAACTCAAGAAGAACGAAGACCAAAGTGTGGACACTTTGCCCCTTAGAATTGGGAACAAAACACCCATGGAAGGAGTTGCAGAGACAAAGTTTGGAGCTGAGACAAAAGGATGGACCATCTAGAGACTGCCATATTCAGGGATCCATCCTATAATCAGCTTCCAAACGCTGACACAATCGCATACACTAGCAAGATTTTGCTGAAAGGACCCAGATATAGCTGTCTCTTGTGAGACTATGCCGGGGCCTAGCAAACATAGAAGTGGATGCTCACAGTCAGCTATTGGATGGATCACAGGACCCCCAATGGAGGAGCTAGAGAAAGTACCCAAGTAGCTAAAGGGATCTGCAACCCTATAGGTGGAACAACAATATGAACTAACCAGTACCCTGGAGTTCTTGACTCTAGCTGCATATGTATCAAAAGATGGCCTAGTCGGCCCTCAGTGGAAAGAGAGGCCCATTGGACTTGCAAACTTTATATGCCCCAGTACAGGGGAAGGCCCGGGGCCAAGAAGTGGGAGTGGGTGGGTAGGGGAATGGTGAGGAGGGTATGGGGGACTTTTGGGATAGCATTGGAAATGTAAATGAGGAAAATACCTAATAAAAATATTAAACAAAAAAGAAAGAAAAGCAATTGCATTTTATAATGAACATCCATGTGTCTGTCCAGCACTTCTTTCTCTGCCTTTAAAAATGCTACCTTGATATTCCTTTAAGAAACCACCTATTCCCAACTCCTGTGTGTAATGTACGGTTAATCTGTCTTGTTGCTTACCTTCCAAGTAAGCAGGACTCACCCTTTAGTGATTATCCACTGTTGGCAGTTAGGCCCAAGCCAGGCAAGTAGGATCACTTCTGTGGAAGTTGATAGCTTCCTTGCAAAGCTGGGCCAGAGTAATCTTGGGGCAGTTGGCAGCTGCCTCCCATGCATGAAGGGAAGAAAGTTATGCATGTCGAGAACAATAAGACCAACTCAGAGAACAGACATACCCAAACCAACTTCTAAACCACACACTTTCAGGCTTGAAACGTGATGGAATTTAGTACCAAAAAAAATAAATAAATAAAAAGGATTTCTGTCATTGACTGACACTATAGATGCGTTTGACAAAAGCCTGACAGTGTGAGAAAATATTTGTAAAACTGAGATAAACAAAGACTAGTATCTTCTAAAGTATGTAAAAAAAATCCTTGAAAATCAAGAAGAAAAAGATTGGAAATTGGTACACGATCTGAGTAGAAAATTTAGTGAGAAAGAGACCCCTACTCCACCCCCCCACACACACACACACACAAAGCTGACAAAACTGTGATTTTGCTGCTTAAAATCGCAATAGTAAAAAAAAATGATTAGACCAATTAAATATTATTCTAGACACATTAAAACCAACAGAAGCTAGAAGCTGGAAGCCATCGATGATTGGAGATACCAGACACTCTGTGTACTGGCAGTGGGGTTTAGATCTCTTCTGTTTTGATATGGTACTTGGGCCTAACTAGTTGGAAACAGCTTTTACTGGTCATACACCCAGTGGTGTGCTGGTGCTGCTCTGGGGCCCATGTCCACATGGCAGTGAAATTTTCCCAGGCCTATGAATGTGTAAAGGTTTTCATAGAAAAATCTGAAGTATCCAAGAGTCATGGGTATCCATCCCTGGAGAAGGCATAAGGAAAATGTGATATATCTACTTATTCCATAAGTTTATACGGAGTAGGGGTGAAAACTGTGTGCGTGTATGACAAGGTGAAAAGAAGATAGCTTCAGGTGAATAGGATCAATAACAAAGTACCACAGAAAAAACTGAAAACTGCATCCACTCAAAGCATGTTCTTTGAATGGATGCAGTCAAGGATATACATACTAACTGCATTCGACAAGGATGTCCAGAGAAGAATCTTTGCACCTATGGATACTAACTTTACTAAAGCAAACAAATTAATAATGGATCATTTAAACAAATATAACAGGCAAACAAGAAAAATGAAAACAAAACTTAAGTCTAAGAGGAAAAAAAAACCTTGCATGGGTTGGTCAGGGAGGGTTTCTGGGATATTCTGAGCTATGATCTGATGCATGAGCATGGAATGGTGTGGTACCACACTGCGTACCACAAGGTCAATGGCAGGACAGAAGGAAGGCTGGGATGAGCGACACTGGAGCACAGCAGAGGTGGCAGTTTTAGGAACTACATAAGCCGGTGTGTAGTGGCATAAACTGAGTGCCTTTGAGATCCTGAGGAGGGGAAGGGATAGGTCAGTGCTAGGGATCAAACCAGAAGAGCAAGAGACCAGAGGTGGAGTAGCAGGCAGCAGACATCGACTTGGTAGCACTCTATTGATTCCCTGCGTTTAACCTGGGTTCCAAAACGCAGTCTCTTCAGCATGCACAGTCATTGTAAAAAGTAAGCAAGACCCTTACCAGGTAAGCCTCATATTGTATGTGTAGTCTCTCTGTGAGGCCCCATGTAGAATCTCTATATTTGCTCCAGATGAACCAGTTTAAATTCTTCAGTAGATAGGGTGACAACCCAGATTGTCAAGCGCCTGTACCCTCTGAGCTCTCTTCATTAATCATTTTATTTGTTTACATTTCAAATGATATCCTCATTCCTGATTATCCCACTACCAATCCCCCATCCCATCCCCCTTTCCACTCCCCTTTGTCTCTAAGAGGGTGCTCCTCCATCCATTCGCCCACTCCCACCTCACCCCTCTAGCATCCCCCTGTGCTGGGGCATCAAGCCTCCCTCCCCTCCCACTGATGTCAGCTAAGTCCATATTCTGCTAAGGAAGAAACATTTGCACACTTTTGTTGGCTACTGGCTATATACACACATAGGCTATTTGAACATGTGTTTCCATGTATATATCAGCTATGTACCTATAATTTATATATTTACCATCCTATCTATCTATATATATATATATATATATATATATATGTATACTATCTATTTATCTATTTATCCTCTATCACCTCCACTTGTCATCTACCTACTAACTAATCTATTATCTATCATGTATCTATCCAACTATTATCTATCATGTCTATCATCTACATATCATCTATCTATCTATCTATCTATCTATCTATCTATCTATCTATCTATCATCTACTATCTAGCTATCTACTATCTATTTATCTATTTATCCTCTATCATCTCCATGTGTCATCTATCTACTAACTAATCTATTATGTATCATCAATCTATCCCTCTATTATCTATCATGTTTATTAACTACATATCATCTATTATCTGTCTATCATCTATTTATCCTCTATCACCTCCACTTGTCATCTACCTACTAACTAATCTATTATCTATCATGTATCTAGCCAACTATTATCTATCATGTCTATCATCTACATATCATCTATCTATCTATCATCTATCTATCTATCTATCATCTATCTATCTATCATCATCTAATTCTTTACATTTGGAGGTGATGTGTTTGGATATACAAAGACAGACACATACCATAGTATAAGAATACTACTGTAGGAGTAAACTAGAAGACTATAAGAACTGCAGCTCATCCCTCACCTCCAGAGAGCCTAAGGCCTTGGAAGCCGACTCTGAGCAAATTGACTAGAACACAAGGAAAAAAAAAATCCACTGAAAAATTTCCTGTGATGAGGATGTTATAAATTATTCAGAGTAGCAACATCTGGTCTCCATGTTAACTTTTAGTAATGAGACATCTCATACAGACCTGGCTATTTGCTTGGGGCTGGGACCATGGCATGCAAAAGATAAGACTTCTGTACTTTAACTCCTCCAATCCTCACAACCATCTTATGAACTTTTTTTTTTCAAATAAGCAGTTGTTGAGGTTGTAATCAAAGCCCATGTTATCTGCTTCTAGAATGCATTAAAAAGAATAAGTACAATTGCGGTGAGTCACGAGCAAGGCATTTTCATGAATAATATCTACTTGAGTACTAAAGCAACTGTTACTAGGCATGCCCCATCGTTACTTCCCTTTAGAAAATAGCACAAGGAAGTGATTCTCGATTCAGAAGACCAATATGGTATTACACAGGCTAACTCTACAAGCAGAAGACCCAGGGCTACATAGGAGAGAGCAACGCTGAACTAAAAGAAATCGAAATGCCTTCTTCCCTCTCCTCCCTGTATCTTTTGCTTATGTCAGTGGTCAGCTTCCTGAGAGCATCACTATGGACTGGCATGCTGTGCAGTGCTACAGAGTTAGCTGTGCTTCCTAGTGTACCAGATCCACATCTACGGTATACAACCTGCTTTTAAAAATGAGTCAGTTCTTAATGGGGGACATTAAGAATAGTAACACAGCCCATTCATGAATGTTTGTTACTAAGTGAAAGAAGTATTTCAACAACAATCATTATTCAGCCAGCATCAGGACCAAACAGCCAGAGAGGAGCACTTCATCTGAGTGAAGCCCATTGCAGATGCTAGCTGTGGAATTTCTGACTGCTAAAGAGGGCTTTGGGTGGATTTGTTGTGTTTGATGATCCATCTTCCTTGCTGCTGCCTCTGCTGCTTCAGAATGAGCTCCTGAATCTGATGAGGCAACTCTGACACAACGCTAGCCAGGCAACAGTTCTAGAGCTCCCAAGGTATTCACTTCTCTGCTGTAAGCAAGACATTTCTGAAACTCATTGTTTCTCTCTTTCCCTCTTTTTTTCTGCCCTTCCTTTGAACATCTACAGGTTTATGGTGGCCTCAACTCAACCATACCAAAGTGGCTATATGGTTTGAATTAAAACTGTTTCTTCAATCTTTTCAGTAATTCATTTGGCAAATTGTACCAAAACATAATGGCTTTAAAAACCAAAGAAGCAAACAAACATTTATTATCTGAGTTTTTGTGAACCAAAAATTTAGGCGTGGCTCTGTGGCATAGGGACCTCTGTGAAAATGTAGCTGAGGTGCTTCACATGTTGGGTGGTATTCATCTGAGGACTGCCTATGGATGCCATGTGGCTGTTGAGACCGTTTCAACTTCTCACTGACTACTGACAGGATGCTTCTGTTCCTTACCACTTAGGCCTGTCTGTAGGGTTGCTTGAGTATCCTCATGATCAATCCAAGACAGGGTAAATTTGAGCTGTGACTTCTTTTGGGACTTTACAGAAGCTTTTCAACAGTTTCTACTCTAGACTAATGGCTAACCAAGCCAGCTGGGTCAATATAGCAAAAAGCCACCAGAGCTATTGAGAATCATGAACACTCTTGGAGGCTGGCTACTGTACTAATGAAAGACTGTGTAGCTAACTATTGTTTAAATATATATAAATATGGAGAATTAAAATAGCCCACCTAAAATGACAGTCTGCTAGACTACTGTTTTTTTTAATAGGAGGCAAATCAATTTATTCTCTCTCATTTATGGTAAAATAATCCTGAGACAGACAGCTGAATATGGCCTTTTGGCTTACTTCCTTCCTGCCTAGAATCCTCCATCAATTGTACTTAGAACTTTGCTCAGAACTGGCTTTATTGTATGCCTTTCCCTGCCTTTCTGGGATGCCTCAAGGAAGGGGGCCATGTCCTATTCACATTCACAAATGTGTCTAGCTTAAGGAGGCACTTAATACTCGCCTGACATGAACTCTCCCACAGGCAGCAAGAAGAAGAAAAAAATAATAAGAGGACTGTTGTGTCTGTTGGCCCTCTTAGAACTTGTAGCCCATGTAATGTGCTGGGAAGTTATGAAAGGTTTTTGTAGCTGTTCCATTTTTAGTGGCTACTAAATATTCCTCAGTGCATCCGATTGAGAGGAAAGCAAGTGAGAAATGCAGTAAGGAAAAGGTGGAATATGATGGAGAAAGTATAGCTTTCTATTTGCTGTAACTGGTAACCTGGTTTGAACTGATAAACTTTTAATTGGGCCAAAATCCTAGGGAAAAAAATTCCCCCTCCCACATGCAAATGATTCCATCTGTGATGCTATTAAATGCTCACTAGCTCAGCAGAGCCTTGCCAAACTGCCACATTATCTCTTCTTGAAAATTAACATTGGATCCAGCAGCTGAGAAATTGGTGAAGCAAACATAGACTATGGGACTTGTTTTAAAGAAAGGGAGTACTCAATAAAACTCAAGCTTGAAACTTCATTAAGACCCAGAGAAACTTGCCAGGAATGGCTTTTCCTCTGCAGTGATGAGTCACTAGCCTATGAACTTCCTGTCAGGACAGAATAGTATTCTGGGAGAGTAACAAGATTTGAGTTTTATCTCTGTGTTTGTGAGGGCTTTGTGCAAGGCAGTAAAACAACTTGGATTTCAGTTTTTTCCTTTCTAAATGAGGCTTGATTTGGCTGTCTCAGGACCCCTCTAATTCATTCATACATTTATTAACATTTATTGAACACTTACTCTGTGCTGGGCACTGGCCTAAGTAAGCATTTGTGGTTAATGATTTGCAAGTGAGACAAGTTGGAATCTAGTAACGGAGGTAAGTGTTTCAGATGACAAGTGACTAAACAAATAGACAACCAAGGACTGTTACACTAAATGTGATGTCCTCATTAATTGTCACGTTTAAGCCAAGCAGGGAAGCAAATGCATTTGGACAGGAGACTAGAGTCCCAGGGGTCAACAAAGGCTTCCTTCCCTAAGGGAAGTTGATTAGTTGGACTCTTGGGGAATCCATAAGAAAAGTCTATGAATGAGCAGAAGAGAATGGTCCAAGTAGAGGAAAACAAGTGTGTGCGATCATCCCATGTGAAGGCCTGGGCAGTTATAGGAATGGAGGCTGCAGAGGCCAGTGGCCTCCAGCCCATGCAGGCCCTTTGAGACCACACAAATGGATCTGGCTCCACTGTTAAGAGGACGTCATTAGTGGAGGTGAGATACCTAGAGATAAAAGGCTTTAAGTTATCTTCGATTTTAATGGCCTTTCCTCTCTCTTCTCTTACCTCCAAATTGTGGATGGTAGGAATGTCGCTTGGCTTCTTCTGGATTACAAAAGGAATATTGCTATGAAAGGCTCCCTTAGGGCTCTAGGGTAATAAAACCCATGTGGCTCAAGGGCCTCTCACTCTTGCTAAAGTGTCCCATATGCTGATTTTCACTTAAAAATTGAGATTAAAATCCCATGCTCTCCATTCCAGAGGCATTGGACTTCTGCATTTGATCCCTATGTATGTAGGTTTAAAGGCCTTAAACTAGATTTGGAAACCCTCGGGAAGCAGGTAGGTTGTGACAAAGATGTTGCAAGCAGATAATAGTGTGGCTGAAGACTGAATAGAGGATCTTTAGGAGACCACACAAAACACACTGTCTAGGAAAAACATCAGGGTTATTTGGAAACTGTTTCAGCACTTTGATAACACAAATTCTTGGGAGTTTGCTTTTGATCTCGTTAAATAAAGCTATTTTCTGTTTTCCATATTAAAAACTTAACCCCATCTGGTGTGATAGCTCAGTGGGTAAAGATGCTTGTTGCCAAAACTGAAGATCTGAGTTAGAAACCTGGGATTTGCTGATGGGAGGAGAGAACTGGTTGCATCAAGTTGTCCCCTGATCTCTGCATGCATACCATAACATGAGAACACACATGAGTACATGCACGCATAAATAATAAAGGCAACAGAAATTAAAAAGAAAACCATTGCCTATTCAGTACTGCATACTGGTGTTTTTCATATTGAATATCATTTTTATTTATTTGTTTGTTTGTTTATTGATTTATTTAGAGCAGGGTCTGGCTATGTAGTTCAGCTTGACCAAGAACTCAATCCTTTGCATTCAGCCTCCTGGGCACTCAGATTACAGACCAAATTTACTGGGTTTCAGCTAAACATTCTTTCCTCTATTGCTGCTCAGCATTTATTAAGCACAGTCTGGTGTTTACCATTTACACTTGCTTACTTGAAACATCTTCTTGGTCATCAATGGGCAGCCAACAAAATGAGGAGTGGAGAGAAACAGGCCTCTGTGTCTAGTATCTGTTTCGTCGTGAATGGCAGTGAGTTAAAAACTGTGGGAGCCTTCATGAGTAAGAGGCTGCATGTTCAGAAAGGGGAGTGACAGAGCAGCTCTTAGAACCAACAAATGCTGATGTCTAAAAACAAATCGCAATAGCCCGTGCAAGTTATCAGTCTAAGGCTGCTGTTTTCAGCCTGTGGTCATGACCTCTTTAGGTGCTAGTGACCCTTTCATAGGGGTCACCTAAGACCATGGGAAAACATAGTTACAAGACAATTTATAACAGTAGCAAAACTACAGTTATGAAGTAGCAACAAAATAATTTTATGACTGGGGGTCACCACAAAGTGAGGAACTGTACTAGGGGACCCGGCTTTGAGAAGGATGAGAACCACTACTCTAAAGAGGAAATGACACTATATGGTATATAAGAACATAAACCTTAGATTGCAGTTGACTTCATAGCTGTGCAACCCTGGCCAGCATTACCTAATTACAAGTATGGTAATTTGAATATGCTTGGCCCAGGGAGTGGTACTATTAGGAGATGTGGCCTTGTTGGAGGAAGTGTGTCACTGCAATGAGACCCTACTCCTAACCACAAAGGAATCAGTCTTCTAGCTACCTTCAGAACGAAAGATAGAACTCTCTATGTGCCTCCAGTCCCAGGCATGCCTAGATGCTGCCATGCCTCCCTGACATAATGATAATGGACTGAACCTCTGAACATGTAATTCAGCCCTAATTAAATGTTGTCCTTTATAAGAGTTGCTTTGGTCATGGTATCTGTTCACAACAGTAAAACCCTAACTAAGAAAACAAGCGACTGAGTTCCTTAACTATGGAGTAGGTATAGTTCTAACAACCAGGCCTTACTTGGGGCACTTTCCTTGGGCAAAACTTTAAAGAGCTGCTACAGACTTTAAAATCAATGCAAATAATATTTTTACATGATAAAAAAAAAAGAAGAAGAAGAAGAAGAAGAAGAAGAAGAAGAAGAAGAAGAAGAAGAAGAAGAACCACACTAAATGCAAAAAAGACATGACAAAGAAAAATATCAAAGGAAACTTTTTGTGACTAAATACATAGACCTTTAAATATTCCTAGGGTTTTAACCTAAGGTTACACAGACCTGTCTCAGACTTTTCTCTAACCCATTATTTGGCAGCCATTTCTGACTTTTATTATGTTTGCCATTTGGAAAGTCTGAGAAATTTCAAAGTTATTCACCCTTGATGATGTCCGATTTTTTTTTCCTTTTCCCACTAGAATTAATCTCTGGCCTTAAAAGTTCTTATGCTGGGGCTGGTGAGATGGCTCAGTGGGTAAGAGCACCTGACTGCTCTTCCAAAGGTCCGGAGTTCAAATCCCAGCAACCACATGTTGGCTCACAACCATCCATAACGAGATCTGACTCCTTCTTGTGGAGTGTCTGAAGAGAGCTACAGTGTACTTACATATAATAAATAAATAAATCTTTAAAAAAAAACTTCTTGCCCTTCCGCTCGACTCGTGACTCGAGCCCCGGGCTACCTTGCCAGCAGAGTCTTGCCCAACACCCGCAAGGGTCCACACAGGACTCCCCACGGGACCCTAAGACCTCTGGTGAGTGGATCACAGTGCCTGCCCCAATCCAATCGCGCGGAACTCGAGTCTGCGGTACATAGGGAAGCAGGCTACCCGGGCCTGATCTGGGGCACAAGTCCCTTCCGCTCGACTCGAGACTCGAGCCCCGGGCTACCTTGCCAGCAGAGTCTTGCCCAACACCCGCAAGGGTCCACACGGGACTCCCCACGGGACCCTAAGACCTCTGGTGAGTGGATCACAGTGCCTGCCCCAATCCAATCGCGCGGAACTTGAGACTGCGGTACATAGGGAAGCAGGCTACCCGGGCCTGATCTGGGGCACAAGTCCCTTCCACTCGACTTCGAGACTCGAGCCCCGGGCTACCTTGACAGCAGAGTCTTGCCCAACACCCGCAAGGGCCCACACGGGACTCCCCACAGAACCCTAAGACCTCTGGTGAGTGGAACACAGCGCCTACCCCAATCCAATCGCGTGGAACTTGAGACTGCGGTACATAGGGAAGCAGGCTACCCGGGCTTGATCTGGGGCACAAACCCCTTCCACTCCACTCGAGCCCCGGCTACCTTGCCAGCTGAGTCGCCTGACACCCGCAAGGGCCCACACAGGATTCCACACGTGATCCTAAGACCTCTAGTGAGTGGAACACAACTTCTGCCAGGAGTCTGGTTCGAACACCAGATATCTGGGTACCTGCCTTGCAAGAAGAGAGCTTGCCTGCAGAGAATACTCTGCCCACTGAAACTAAGGAGAGTGCTACCCTCCAGGTCTGCTCATAGAGGCTAACAGAGTCACCTGAAGAACAAGCTCTTAACAGTGACAACTAAAACAGCTAGCTTCAGAGATTACCAGATGGCGAAAGGCAAACGTAAGAATCCTACTAACAGAAATCAAGACCACTCACCATCATCAGAACGCAGCACTCCCACCCCACCTAGTCCTGGGCACCCCAACACAACCGAAAATCTAGACCCAGATTTAAAAACATTTCTCATGATGATGATAGAGGACATCAAGAAGGACTTTCATAAGTCACTTAAAGATTTACAGGAGAGCACTGCTAAAGAGTTACAGGCTCTTAAAGAAAAGCAGGAAAACACAGCCAAACAGGTGATGGAAATGAACAAAACCATACTAGAACTAAAAGGGGAAGTAGACACAATAAAGAAAACCCAAAGCGAGGCAACGCTGGAGATAGAAACCCTAGGAAAGAGATCTGGAACCATAGATGCGAGCATCAGCAACAGAATACAAGAAATGGAAGAGAGAATCTCAGGTGCAGAAGATTCCATAGAGAACATCGACACAACAGTCAAAGAAAATACAAAATGCAAAAGGATCCTAACTCAAAACATCCAGGTAATCCAGGACACAATGAGAAGACCAAACCTACGGATAATAGGAATTGATGAGAATGAAGATTTTCAACTTAAAGGGCCAGCTAATATCTTCAACAAAATAATAGAAGAAAACTTCCCAAACATAAAAAAAGAGATGCCCATGATCATACAAGAAGCATACAGAACTCCAAATAGACTGGACCAGAAAAGAAATTCCTACCGACACATAATAATCAGAACAACAAATGCACTAAATAAAGATAGAATATTAAAAGCAGTAAGGGAGAAAGGTCAAGTAACATATAAAGGAAGGCCTATCAGAATTACACCAGACTTTTCACCAGAGACTATGAAAGCCAGAAGAGCCTGGACAGATGTTATACAGACACTAAGAGAACACAAATGCCAGCCAGGCTACTATACCCGGCCAAACTCTCAATTACCATAGATGGAGAAACCAAAGTATTCCACGACAAAACCAAGTTCACACAATATCTTTCCACGAATCCAGCCCTTCAAAGGATAATAACAGAAAAGAAGCAATACAAGGACGGAAATCACGCCCTAGAACAACCAAGAAAGTAATCATTCAACAAACCAAAAAGAAGACAGCCACAAGAACAGAATGCCAACTCTAACAACAAAAATAAAAGGGAGCAACAATTACTTTTCCTTAATATCTCTTAATATCAATGGACTCAATTCCCCAATAAAAAGACATAGACTAACAGACTGGCTACACAAACAGGACCCAACATTCTGCTGCTTACAGGAAACCCATCTCAGGGAAAAAGACAGACACTACCTCAGAGTGAAAGGCTGGAAAACAATTTTCCAAGCAAATGGACTGAAGAAACAAGCTGGAGTAGCCATTTTAATATCGGATAAAATCGACTTCCAACCCAAAGTTATCAAAAAAGACAAGGAGGGACACTTCATACTCATCAAAGGTAAAATCCTCCAAGAGGAACTCTCAATTCTGAATATCTACGCACCAAATGCAAGGGCAGCCACATTCATTAGAGACACTTTAGTAAAGCTCAAAGCATACATTGCACCTCACACAATAATAGTGGGAGACTTCAACACACCACTTTCTTCAAAGGACAGATCGTGGAAACAGAAACTAAACAGGGACACAGTGAAACTAACAGAAGTTATGAAACAAATGGACCTGACAGACATCTACAGAACATTTTATCCTAAAACAAAAGGATATACCTTCTTCTCAGCACCTCACGGGACCTTCTCCAAAATTGACCATATAATTGGTCACAAAACAGGCCTCAATAGATACAAAAATATTGAAATTGTCCCATGTATCCTATCAGACCACCATGGCCTAAGACTGATCTTCAATAACAACATAAATAATGGAAAGCCAACATTCACGTGGAAACTGAATAACACTCTTCTCAATGATAGCTTGGTCAAGGAAGGAATAAAGAAAGAAATTAAAGACTTTTTAGAGTTTAATGAAAATGAAGCCACAACGTACCCAAACCTATGGGACACAATGAAAGCATTTCTAAGAGGGAAACTCATAGCGCTGAGTGCCTCCAAGAAGAAACGGGAGACAGCACATACTAGCAGCTTGACAACACATCTAAAAGCCCTAGAAAAAAAGGAAGCAAATTCACCCAAGAGGAGTAGACGGCAGGAAATAATCAAACTCAGGGGTGAAATCAACCAAGTGGAAACAAGAAGAACTATTCAAAGAATTAACCAAACGAGGAGTTGGTTCTTTGAGAAAATCAACAAGATAGATAAACCCTTAGCTAGACTCACTAAAGGGCACAGGGACAAAATCCTAATTAACAAAATCAGAAATGAAAAGGGAGACATAACAACAGATCCTGAAGAAATCCAAAACACCATCAGATCCTTCTACAAAAGGCTATACTCAACAAAACTGGAAAACCTGGACGAAATGGACAAATTTCTGGACAGATACCAGGTACCAAAGTTGAATCAGGATCAAGTTGACCATCTAAACAGTCCCATATCACCTAAAGAAATAGAAGCAGTTATTAATAGTCTCCCAACCAAAAAAAGCCCAGGACCAGATGGGTTTAGTGCAGAGTTCTATCAGACCTTCAAAGAAGATCTAATTCCAATTCTGCACAAACTATTTCACAAAATAGAAGTAGAAGGTACTCTACCCAACTCATTTTATGAAGCCACTATTACTCTGATACCTAAACCACAGAAAGATCCAACAAAGATAGAGAACTTCAGACCAATTTCTCTTATGAATATCGATGCAAAAATCCTCAATAAAATTCTCGCTAACCGAATCCAAGAACACATTAAAGCAATCATCCATCCTGACCAAGTAGGTTTTATTCCAGGGATGCAGGGATGGTTTAATATACGAAAATCCATCAATGTAATCCATTATATAAACAAACTCAAAGACAAAAACCACATGATCATCTCATTAGATGCAGAAAAAGCATTTGACAAGATCCAACACCCATTCATGATAAAAGTTTTGGAAAGATCAGGAATTCAAGGCCCATACCTAAACATGATAAAAGCAATCTACAGCAAACCAGTAGCCAACATCAAAGTAAATGGAGAGAAGCTGGAAGCAATCCCACTAAAATCAGGGACTAGACAAGGCTGCCCACTTTCTCCCTACCTTTTCAACATAGTACTTGAAGTATTAGCCAGAGCAATTCGACAACAAAAGGAGATCAAGGGGATACAAATTGGAAAAGAGGAAGTCAAAATATCACTTTTTGCAGATGATATGATAGTATATATAAGTGACCCTAAAAATTCTACCAGAGAACTCCTAAACCTGATAAACAGCTTCGGTGAAGTAGCTGGATATAAAATAAACTCAAACAAGTCAATGGCCTTTCTCTATACAAAGAATAAACAGGCTGAGAAAGAAATTAGGGAAACAACACCCTTCTCAATAGTCACAAATAATATAAAATATCTTGGCGTGACTCTAACTAAGGAGGTGAAAGATCTGTATGATAAAAACTTCAAATCTCTGAAGAAAGAAATTAAAGAAGATCTCAGAAGATGGAAAGATCTCCCATGCTCATGGATTGGCAGGATCAACATTGTAAAAATGGCTATCTTGCCAAAAGCAATCTACAGATTCAATGCAATCCCCATCAAAATTCCAACTCAATTCTTCAACGAATTGGAAGGAGCAATTTGCAAATTTGTCTGGAATAACAAAAAACCTAGGATAGCAAAAAGTCTTCTCAAGGATAAAAGAACTTCTGGCGGAATCACCATGCCAGACCTAAAGCTTTACTACAGAGCAATTGTGATAAAAACTGCATGGTACTGGTATAGAGACAGACAAGTAGACCAATGGAATAGAATTGAAGATCCAGAAATGAACCCACACACCTATGGTCACTTGATCTTCGACAAGGGAGCTAAAACCATCCAGTGGAAGAAAGACAGCATTTTCAACAATTGGTGCTGGCACAACTGGTTGTTATCGTGTAGAAGAATGCGAATCGATCCATACTTATCTCCTTGTACTAAGGTCAAATCTAAGTGGATCAAGGAACTTCACATAAAACCAGAGACACTGAAACTTATAGAGGAGAAAGTGGGGAAAAGCCTTGAAGATATGGGCACAGGGGAAAAATTCCTGAACAGAACAGCAATGGCTTGTGCTGTAAGATCGAGAATTGACAAATGGGACCTAATGAAACTCCAAAGTTTCTGCAAGGCAAAAGACACCGTCAATAAGACAAAAAGACCACCAACAGATTGGGAAAGGATCTTTACCTATCCTAAATCAGATAGGGGACTAATATCCAACATATATAAAGAACTCAAGAAGGTGGACTTCAGAAAATCAAATAACCCCATTAAAAAATGGGGCTCAGAACTGAACAAAGAATTCTCACCTGAGGAATACCGAATGGCAGAGAAGCACTTGAAAAAATGTTCAACATCCTTAATCATCAGGGAAATGCAAATCAAAACAACCCTGAGATTCCACCTCACACCAGTCAGAATGGCTAAGATCAAAAATTCAGGTGACAGCAGATGCTGGCGAGGATGTGGAGAAAGAGGAACACTCCTCCATTGTTGGTGGGAGTGCAGGCTTGTACAACCACTCTGGAAATCAGTCTGGCGGTTCCTCAGAAAACTGGACATAGTACTACCGGAGGATCCAGCAATACCTCTCCTGGGCATATATCCAGAAGATGCCCCAACAGGTAAGAAGGACACATGCTCCACTATGTTCATAGCAGCCTTATTTATAATAGCCAGAAGCTGGAAAGAACCTAGATGCCCCTCAACAGAGGAATGGATACAGAAAATGTGGTACATCTACACAATGGAGTACTACTCAGCTATTAAAAAGAATGAATTTATGAAATTCCTAGCCAAATGGATGGACCTGGAGGGCATCATCCTGAGTGAGGTAACACATTCACAAAGAAACTCACACAATATGTATTCACTGATAAGTGGATATTAGCCCCAAACCTAGGATACCCAAGATATAAGATATAATTTGCTAAACACATGAAACTCAAGGAGAATGAAGACTGAAGTGTGGACACTATGCCCCTCCTTAGATTTGGGAACAAAACACCCATGGAAGGAGTTACAGAGACGGAGTTTGGAGCTGAGATGAAAGGATGGACCATGTAGAGACTGCCATAGCCAGGGATCCACCCCATAATCAGCATCCAAACGCTGACACCATTGCATACACTAGCAAGATTTTATTGAAAGGACGCAGATGTAGCTGTCTCTTGTGAGACTATGCCGGGGCCCAGCAAACACAGAAGTGGATGCTCACAGTCAGCTAATGGATGGATCATAGGGCTCCCAATGGAGGAGCTAGAGAAAGTAGCCAAGGAGCTAAAGGGATCTGCAACCCTATAGGTGGAACAACATTATGAGCTAACCAGTACCCCGGAGCTCTTGACTCTAGCTGCATATATATCAAAAGATGGCCTAGTCGGCCATCACTGGAAAGAGAGGCCCATTGGACTGGCAAACTTTATATGCCCCAGTACAGGGGAATACCAGGGCCAAAAAGGGGGAGTGGGTGGGCAGGGGAGTGGGGGTGGGTGGATATGGGGGACTTTTGGTATAGCATTGGAAATGTAAATGAGTTAAATACCTAATAAAAAATGGAAAAAAAAACAAAACAAAACAAAAAAAAAACTTCTTATGCTGAAATCATGTTAGATTTTCAGAAAAACTACAAAGATAATGCAGAGAGCTCACACATACTCCTCCCTAGTCACACTAGTAACATTAATATCTTCCAACACTGAGATGCATTTACCCAAATCAAGACATTGACTGATAAGGTTGGTACAATACTACTAAATGGAGTATGGCTTTCCTCAGTTTCCCCGTGAATTATTATATTGTTGCTCAACCCATATTGCATTCAGTCATCATGGCTCCTGAAGTACTTCAGATTAGTAACAATTTCCTTTTCTCTATTGGTCATGGCCTTGACACATTTAAAGAATACTGGTCATATGTTTTTGTTATATGCCTTTTGTTGCGGTAAATCTCCAACCCAAATATGCCCCGGCAATGAAAACATGACTCAATTAATATGAATACATACTTTGTGCCTAGACTGGACAGATCTATTGCTACACTATCATCTTTCACATCTATGAAACCCCTTAGGACCCCCTTAGTACTTATGGTTTCTCCAGGCCATGTGCTTCTGCTCTGTTTTTCTTCTTCTTCCTCTTTCTCTGCATCCTCTCCCTCTTCCATTTTCTCCTTCTTCTCTCTCCCACCTTCTGCTCCACCTTCCCTTTTATTTGCCCAATCATCAGCTCTCCTTTATTTTGCACATTAAGGTGAGAAGCAGGTTTACAGGAAATCACCTGAGTGCTGACTCATTCCTTGTTCACAACCCCTCATTGGAGAATGGAATTAACATCAAATATAATTAGCCTCAGGGCTATCCACAACAGCCTCTCAGTTTGCATTTGTCTGATACTTTTTCATAATTAAACCAATGTTATAAATTTGCAGAAAGAATACTATAAACAATAAGCATGTCTTCATGTTGTCTGTCCACTGTGGTCCCTCAGTATCTGGAACAGTGCATGGCCATTGGATAGCTATTTAGTTCCTGTTGGGCATGGCCAGCATCACTGTCTAGAATCAGCACAGCTGTGATTCCCTCACATGAGGCTCTTGTGAGAGGATGTATCATCATTTCCTCATGGAGGGAAGAAGCAGGTTTGGGGATTTACAGAGCTCATGGTCCTCCATGAAGTCCTTTTCACAAAGACCTTTCCTACCCAAGGTTATATGGAAGGGGGTAGAAGGTTGGTACTGTTCAGTGATAGGGTTGTAGCTAATGTAAGTTGCCAAGGAATTGTGATGTTGTAGTGGCCTTTGATTTACCCACACTCCTGTAGCCACTCTAAAAACTTATTGGTTCACCAAACTAAGCTGGGTAGAATATTTATACAGTTTGCTGGTATCCTCTCTATCTGGAGAGAACAAATATTTCCTTATATATCTTCATGAAAATCTACATGATGATGGTGCATATATTCATTAAAATAACTGTGAATCATTTAAGACAGAATTTAGAAGTATTCTCTTAATAATAAAGCTAATTAGCATACATATACATATTTAGAACTATACTGTTTTCTTTAAAAAATACTATTTAAAGCCTTCTAAAGAAAATCAACTCCTATAAGAAATTCACTTAAATCTTAAGACAGGGTAAGAAACCTGTTCACTCTAAGCCACTGACCATTGGGAAAATTAGAAAAATACAAAAATATAGAAAACCTAAATTTATATGTTTATTCTATAACAAAATACCTGGAACCAGATAATTTTGTAAAGCCTGAATTTTTGTCTCCTGGAAAATGACTCTGGTATCAGCATCTGCTCTGTGTTGGTACCAAAGCATAAGACTTTGAAGTCCCTCACATGCAAGACAGAGAAAAGCCATGTACTAGCTCAGTTCTTCTTGTCTCAGTGTATAAAGCAGAGGTCATGTGGGTCATGATCCTTTCATAGGTGTCACCTAAGACCACTGGAATCATAGATGCTTACATTATGATTCATAACAGGAGTGAAATTACACTTATGAGGTAGCAACAAAATAATTCTATAGTTGGGAGTCAATACAACCTGAGGAACTGTACTAAAGGATTGCAGCATTAGGAAGGTTGAGAACCCCTGGTATAAAGTGAGAAAGGCTTTTATAGGGTTCTCTAGTCCTGGTGCTCTCTGAAGGGTGCACTTTAAATGCTGTTACCATGTGGATAAAGGTGCTTGCCCCTAAACCCAGTGTCTTCATACTCCTCCATGAGCCACATGGTAGGTGCGAACCATATATAAACACACATACACACATGCACACACACACACATGTGCACACACACACATGCACACACACACATGTACACACACACATGTGCACACACACACATGTATACACGCACACACAGACTTTGGGGCTGGGGTGATGTTGGGTGCTAGGCTTTGTCTCTTTTCCACCCAGCATCTGACTGCTCCTCAGGGAGTGCTTCACAAACATTTGGTGACAGCATCTCCATGACTGAACACATGTGGAAGAGCCTCCCCATTGCTGGCAGCCACTCCTCCACATTTCACTGGCTTATTCTGACTCAGATAAACATGCATCCAAATTTTAGCCTGAGTATGGCCAAGTTTCTTTAGCTTGCTGAATTCCATTTGCTTCATATATAAAAACAGAAAGCCTTTGCTTTCTTACTGCCAAGGATGAATAAAAATGATCCTTTCTTTGGGGAGCCTAAGAGGAGTCCTGGCTCACAAAGGATGACCAACAAGGAGTTCTTATCTAAATTTCAATGTCTTTTTAAGGTTCTTGTTCTTCTGGTAGAGTCCAGAGATTTGTGTCCACACAGAGGCAGAAAATTGACTGAAGCCCTCAAACTGATCGGATAATCATCTAATGAGGTGTTGCATAATCGTCAGCAAGGTGTGTCAGTAGGTAAAGACACTAGCCACTAAGACTGACAACAGAACTTTGTCCTTGGAGAACTTTGTCCTTGGGAGTCACAAGGTGCAAGGAGAAAATTTGTAAGTTGACCCCTGATCTCCACACTTGCATACACACAGACTATAGATTGGATTCTTACACATTGATAGATGTGTGTGTGTGTGTGTGTGTGTGTGTGTGTGTGTGTGTAAAGAATCCAAAACTTGTATGATCTTATATCAATTCTTTAACAATCTGTTTCTTGGTCTGTTTAATGATGATACCCATAATTCTCTCATAGAAATCTGTGAGGATTAAACAATAACATAATACAGTTATTAAGACTCTAAAAAAATATAACTCCTGGTGAATATGACTTGTTGCAGTGAATCGCTGCATTTGATGCATAAGGCAGGGATAGATACGGAAGGGAGGAGTAGCCACAGATTTATTGTGGAGGAAACCAATGGTGGTGGGTTGCACAGCTTCCTGAGAGGATATGGTAAGCACTCTTTACTTTCTCTGAAGGTAGCTCTCCATCTTTCACGGTTTCAACTTAACAGGTAAGGAGCTGGTAGGGATGGGAAGAGAGCACAGGTCACACTACCACAGCATTTTCAAAATTGTGAACATCAGAGTGTAAAATGTCTAGTGTAGGTCAGGTAGTGACTGTTTCAAACTTAGGGCTCACATTTAGGCTCTGTCCAGGGTCTTTAAAACAAATCTTAACACTTCAAAAAATTCAAAACCATTGGTTCATTGACAAGGAAGGCTAACCTTTGGTGAATTTAATTACTGCATTTTAGGGAAATGTAATGAAAGATGTAGAAAGTAGTTGAGTTTAAAGTTTAAAGTACCCCATACGTGTTGATAAGGGAGAGGCAGAGAAACAGAATGGACTGTTTCAATTAGACTTCTTACCAAAACTGTAGAAGAGTGGAAGGAACCGAGAGCCAGAGTCTGGAGCTACACATTGCTGAAACATCCATTTATTCCTTGTGTATTAGTCTAGAACTTCTTCATTATTAAAAAAAAACAACAACAACAACAAAAAAAAAAAAAAAACCAGGAAATTTGTTTGGCCAAAACAGCACAAGACTGTGGGAAGGTAACTCTCCATGTGTCTTCTGCATTTCCATGAATGAAATGCTTTCTGCTCCTTGCTCTCAGTCTGTCTTTCCAAGTGTCTGTTTGGTAAACAGCCATGAGAGGCAGCCAGTGTCTCCCTCGGGGAAAAGCCAGGTGTGTTTACTGCCCAGAAAAAAAAGATCTGGGTTCCCAGAGCTGAATCTTTCCTCCTGTAACACGTCCTTCCCCATCGTGGCTATATATTCCATCTGTCCTTTTCTCTCAATCCAAAGAAATGCTGGACACACCCTCCAGTCCTTTGTCTTTTGTCCAGGAGTCTCACAACACCCGTCAACATCCAGTCAACATCCATAAAACTCTGCCAGGGTCCATTCTTAGCTTGGAGTGGAAAAAGAATCACAAAGCTTCCAAGCTTTTTTTTTAAACGTTGGTGACAGTTTACTACATGTCTACAATGACTTTTGTCATTTTCCCCCTATCACCTTCTCTCGTCCACCTTTTCTCTCCCACTGAAACACTTCTCTTCCTAACTGGTCCCTCTCCTACACTCATGTCCTTCTTGGTATGAGCACCCCACTGGGTTTCTTGCATGAACATGGGTGGGAGGTTATTTACTGTAGCATGGAGGACTTAATCAGTGGCTACACCACTGAAGAAAATGACAACCCATCCCAGCAGCATTTAATATTAATAGTCTCAAGGGAAGGGGTGGGCCCTGTGCAGAACTTTCCCCAACCATGGGGGTGGGGGGGATGCTGACAACCCACTCTTGTGCAAGCAAGCACAGCTGCTGAGCATCATGGATGCAGTGAACATGCCATATCCAGAAGACATCCTTTTGTAGCACATCTCTGTGCCATCTGGCTCTCACATTCCTTCAGTCTCCTCTTCCTGGGCCTTGGAAGAGGTGATAGAGATGTTCTGTTTAGGGCTGGGCATTCCAATGTCACTGTCTCTACAGTTTGGTCAGATTCTAGTCTCTACATTAGTGGCTGTCTGCTGCAATAAGAAGCCTATTTGAGGGGTTGCAGAGATGGCTCAGTGGTTAAGAACACTGACTGCTCTTCTGAAGATCCTGAGTTCAAACCTCAGCATCAACATGGTGGCTCACAACCATCCGTAATGAGATTTGATACTCCCTTCTGGGGTATCTGAAGACAGCTACAGTGTACTTACATAAAATAAATAAATAAATAAATAAATAAATAAATAAATCTAGAAGAAGAAGAAGAAGAAGAAGAAGAAGAAGAAGAAGAAGAAGAAGCCTCTTTGATGAAGACAGGGAACTGCATTAATTTGTGGGTATAAACACAGGAACTTAAAAGGTCACATGACAGTGAAATAAGTGAGGAAAGATGAACAAGAGCAAAAGAATTAGAAAATATTTTCTTAAAACTCACCTGAAAAGAAGCTGGAAGATGGCTCAGTAGTACATTTCCAGTGCTATCCCAAAAGTCCCCCATACCCTCCCCCCACCCACTCCCTTACCCACCCACTCCCCTACCCACCCACTCCCACTTCTTGGCCCTGGCGTTCCCCTGTACTGAGGCAGATAAAGTTTCCACGACTTGCACAGGACCTGTGTTCTATTCTCGACACCTTCATGGTGGCTTGCAACTATCTCTTACTTCAATTCTAGAGAATTTGACCCATTCTTCTGACCTTCACCAGCACCAAGCACACATGGGGTACATACACATCTGTACATGCAGAGAAAACATTCATACACATAAAATAAGGTATATCCATCTTTTTAAAAAGTAACCTAAAAAAATTAAATCAAATGGAAAAAAAATAGATAAGTTAACCCTAATTCAAACCCACTATATATACACAGGTATCAAGCAACGTATGGGATGCTATAGATACATAAAGCTTTTACATATCAGTTAAGAATAAATATGAAAATAAATAAAACTGGCATTGAGTCTTTCAGGAACAATATACATATACACTGAACCCAGAGAGTTGGCTATATTAGAGACTTTTATCATTGCTGTGAAACAACGTGTGGCAAGATGCATAAAGGGCCTTTTGAGAGGGAACCTCAGTAGAGGAATTGCCTCTATGCAATATATACAGCTTGGCCTCTATGGAAGTCTATGAGGTATTTTCCTGACTAACAAATACAATGGGAGGACCCAGCCCACTGTGGGTGGTACCCTTTCTAGGGCAGGTGGTCCTGGGTGATATAAGAAAGCAGACTGAGCAAGTCAAGGGGATTGAGCCAGCAAATAGAATTCCTCTGTGATCTCTGCTTCCGTTCCTAATTCCAGCTTCCTGTTTTTAGGTCCTTCCCTGATTTCTCTCAGTGATAGAATGTGACCTGTGCGCCTTAAAATGAAAGAAAGCTTTTCCTCTTTGGAGTTGCTTTTGGTCATGTGCTTATCACAGCAATGAAGAGTAACACAGGAAGGATTTGTTTTGTCTATAGTAGAAGGATGCAGTCCCCTTGTCAGGGAAAAGCATAGCAAAACTCATGAAGAGCAGAGCTCATAGCTGGGACCATTCCCATCTGAGTGGACCAGGGAGCAGAGAGGTGAATTCTTGTTTTCCCCTTTTCTTCTTTCATTCTATCTAAGCCTCCAATCTAGAGGGCAGGCCCACCTCCATTCAGGGTGGGTCCTTCCTCTTCAGTTAGTTCTCTCCATAAACTCACAGACACACCCAGGGATGACAATGAAAATTAACCATCACAGATGGTCACCAGTGACTTACCAGCCTCCAACAGTAAAATTATCACACTGTCAGCATCCTTCCTCTATATTTTTTTTAATATTTTGCTCAATAAAAATTTACCCACTAGTCATAGGGCTTCTCTGTTGCCATTCATTCCAGAAGGAATCCCTCTCCAAAACTCAGTGCTATATAGTGCCAACACTAAGGTTTTAAAATGAAAAGGGATGTATATATCCACAGACAGGGTGAGAGGGGAAACCAGGCGAAGGCAGAGAGAAGAAACTCACCAAGGAGAAAGGATACCAGGCTCCCACTTCCCGCCTTCAGAACAATGAGAATTAAACAGAAGAAAACAGGTCTGCTATTTATGCCAGAGTCTACAAGGCTTTACCACAAACCTAGTAACTGAATCCAGTAGTACATATTTATCCCATAAACAAATGAACTCCTTAAGGAAGTCATTTCTTCTCTAGATTGGTGATTTATATAGCAGTAATGTTTGCCCTAATTGCCATCTTGTCACCTGTGTATCAATCAGCAGTGTGATGATATGTGTGCTCACTATATCATGCATTATTATTTCTATGTAGGTGACAGAATATTCAATTCAAACACGATAGAAATCTATTGGCACATTAGGAATAGACCTAGCTTCAAGAATGTTTGGGTTCAAAGATTCAGATTCTATCAAGAGACCAGGGTCTAATATCTCAGGTCTGCTTTGCTCTATACCAGTTCAGCCTTAGACTCAAAGTGAGGGCAAGATGGCTGCCAACAGACTCCTGCTTGTAGACTCTCGGTCGAAGAAGAGTATTCATGAGGGAAGCATCCCGAGTATTCTCAGCACAGATCCCCAGGTAGCACCTCACTATATTGACAGCTCACTGCCGATCCAATCTGTGTGAGCCTTTGCTACAGGGTTCAGGCCTGGAAGGAAGCCAGAAACAAAGTCAGATATTTGATACCCAAAGACTGAGAGGAGAGAAACCTCACGGGAAAGCAGCGCCAGGAGAAGGGACTTGGGTCTTTGGCACAGGTCCAAGGACAGGGGCGCACCTGAGCCTTTGATGCTTGTTGGTTGTTCCCATGTGGGTGTAAACTTCTCAGGGATTTTGTATACTTGAGTTGCTCTTTCTTTCTTCTGAGTCACAGCTCTCTAAATACAGTAATAGGGACCACCAAATGTACCTTGAGTGAGTGAACGTCAGAAGTGTCTTTGATTGTCAGTGAAGAGTGAGGAGAATCCATACTGGAACTAGAACAAGGTTGCTTATGGCTTCCTCTTGTCTCCACAGTCAGACAGCAGTCTGCAGCCTTATAACCTAGCCTTGCCTGGCAGAGGTCCTCCTTCCCTCTCTTCCTAGAGCACACAGCCAGCCTTGGTGAGATAGTGAATATTGATTTCATGATAAGATTCTATCAGGACACGAGGAATATCGAGGCAAAAGTCACAGCAATGGGAAACAACGTGAAAGAATAGGGAGCCTGCCCTAAAATGTCCTACTCTCTACCTGCAAATGGGAATTCCATCAGATGGGTTGCAGAGCCACCTAGTGGGAAAAGTGTGTCCATGCTAATAGCGCAGGCTTCTGAGGAGTCCTAGACCTGGGAAAAGTAGTGTGGTCTCCTTATCAGAGGGTCTAATGCCCTCTCTTGGTTCTACTTTGTTCTTCATCCTATAATACTGCTGAGAGTAGAAACCGGTAATCCCTACTGGCATTTCGTGTCTACTTTCTTGAGTTTGAGGGAAAGAAAAAGAGCTAATGTGGCAGAGAGGGTGGAATATTTTGATTCCTATGTCCACCATTCTCTGCCTTAAACATTCAGAGGTCAGGGTTGCCTGAGGGTTCTCAGTGTTTTATTTTACACATTTTTCTCTTCTTCAATCAGTATGAGATATATATATGTCACACTGGATACATATGTGTGCATATTATATATGCATTCATATATATGTGAATACTAGTGATATATAATATATTTTGCATATATATTGTGTATGATATATATATATACATATATATATCACTTCCATAATCACAAAAGATAAGGCATATTTCAAGCAGGAAGAAATAGATTTTTGTGCATCAGAGAATATTTCCCAATGTTTTAAGAGTACAGTGATATGGTCTGCTTGACTTATCCATAAATATCTATACATACTTACAGATGCACATCTGGGAACACAGACACCAATTGTGGCTTTAACAGTGGGACTCACTTGTTCAAAAAAGAAATTAATCTCCAGACGTCACTGTCTTGAACAGTCCGATGTGCGGGGACTTTTGCTTCTGGCAGTATGAGATTCTCGGCTCCTGTCTTTCAGCTGGTTCTTGCAATGTGTAAGCCAGAGGTGCTCAACCCTCCTGATACTGTGACCCTTTAATGCAGTTCCTCGTGTTGTGCTGACTCAAAACCATAAAGGTATTTTGTTGCTACTTCATAACCGTAATTTTGATACTGTTATGAATTATAATGTAAATAATCTGTTATGCAGGATATCTGATATGCCACCCCCAAAGGGGTCATTGCCCACAGCTGAGAACCATTGGTTCTCAACTGATGGAAACTTGAAGCCAAAAGGTGAAGGTGAGATAGTATTTTACTTGTGGTTATTCAGGATTCAAACTACAGCACAGTGGCTGCAATCCTTGGCTTTTTATTTTAATGCTCTGCATAAATAGTATAAGGACTTTAAATTATACTGTGTATAATTTGGCAGAAAATAAAAATAGTTTATTAGATGATGGTAATCTTTGGCCTGAAGGAGAGACTTTCGTTTCTGAGAGAACAATTAGGAAGTATATTCTAATTCAGAGGCAATCACTATGCCAATTGTTATGAATGGGATTAGATCATATCTTTGTCAGTTCCTCAGTGTGCCGATTACAGAGCCTGCCATAGTGTCAGTGACTAATAAATATTGATTGAATATATATTTTGCATATACTGTCTACACATAGCATGGTAAAGAAAGGAGACTAGGGAAAGAAAGAATGCATACTTCTGTAGAGTGTGCACATAAAGGATGGGGAGAGAGGAAATCAAGTGACATTGCAGTCTTAGTGATCGGAATGTGTGTAAGAGAGATGGACATGGGGGGAAGGGAGAAGTAAGGGGAGGGTAGAAGTGGATAGAGGAGGGGGCTGGGATGGGGTTAGAGAAGAAGAGGAACAGAGAAGAATAGAGAAGAGACTGGGAAGAGGGAGAAGGGGGAAAGGAGAGGGGGAGGGAGAGAGAACAGTACAGTATGGATAGACTCAAAACTTATAGAGCAGGAGAGATGAGGACTCAGTGTGTTTTGGACAGTCCAGCAGGTGAGGGATGGTAGGAATTTGGACATAGAAGTTGGTGTGGGAGAAAGAGCCTGTAACATGGAGGCAGGAGTTGAATTCGTAAGATTAAATGAATTATCTTTGAAGGGGGAGTATAAAGACAAAACAGAGTGCATAAATATGTTTGGGGGAAGCTACCTAGTGACCTCAGCGTGTGTGCATGTGTGCACGTGTGCATGTCTGACTGTGATGCTGGTGAGAAAATGAAGATTTTCCTTATTGCTTGCTGGACTATGTACCCAGCCCCCAAAATAGATTCTTAACGTTGGACACAGGAACTTTGATAAGTTTCTCTGGTTGCTAGTCGAACTCATTTGCTAAATCCTGGATGCAATTACTTAAGATCTGCTATTATTGTTCTGTTTTCTTACAGTGCTGTGGACAGAAGTCAAGGCCTTGAACATGCCAGTCAATGCTCTGTGGCTGAGCTACATCCACAGTCCACATTTTGCATTTTGCATGTAGATTTTATAGGGTTGTTCATGTATGAGGTAGAAAATTCTTCCAAGAGAGCCAAGAGAACTAAACGGTTTTCATTTCTCGGCCCTATTATATTCCAAATTCTCAGCAGCTATGAAAATAGAATTTCAAAGTTCATAACTGAAGCTTAAGCTCGGTTTCATTCATTAGTGTATACGTCTCCCTTCTCACTTTTGCCTTGGTGTTTATTTTGTAAAACACTGTTTAAACCTGCATCAAATTCTGACAAAATGAACCAGCCACCAAAGGACAATCAAAACCCATCCAGCACATTTCTAGCCACTCTCCTGGGAGTCAGTCCAAGGGTAAACCAAAGGCAAGCTGCCCAGAGAAGCGATCTGGAGCCCTGAGAACAGCTAATGGGCAAACGATGAAGAAACAGACAGGGAATAGCTTCGGCCACATTTCCAGCATGGGAGGTTTGTAACTTTGGCAGTAATCATTTTTCATTTCACTGCCTGGTAACTGTCCTCTCCTTGCACATTAAGAGAAACAACTCCTTTCCCAATAGAAGCATACATCTAGAAATAGGAGGCTGGCTGGCTGGAGAGAGCTGCTGCATGCAAGTGCTGTCTTGAGGGATGATTCACCCAAAGGCTACCTGGAGGGCTTGTTGAAGTAAACACGTGGGACTTTTCCCGGTGGAAGGAAAGACAGAGAGACATTCTGACAAGGGTATGTGTATATATCTGCACATGTTTTTGTGTGAGTTTATGTATGTGTCTGTGTGTATCTGCACATGATTTTTGTGTCAGTCTATGTGTAACTGCTTGTGTTTCTCTGTGTGAATGTACCTGTGTATCTGTGTGTATTTGTGTGAGTCTGTGTATGTCTGTTTTTGTGTGTGGGTCTCTATGCATGTGTCACTGTGTGTATTTCTGTGTGTGTGTATTTCTGTGTGTTTGTGTGTCTGTATCTGCACATGTTTTTGTTTGAATCTGTTTGCATGTGTGTGTGTATCCATGTATATATCTCTCTGTGTGTATGTATGGTTGCCTGTGTCTCTGTGTGTGTGTGTGTGTGTTTCTGTGAATATGTATGTCTGTGTGTGTGTATCTCTGTGTGTATCTGCATGTGTTTTTTATGAGCCTATGTGTGTCTATGTGTATATACCTGTGTGTTTGCATGTGTTTGTGTGTACCTGTGTTTGTCTGTTTGTATGTGTGTGTGCATGTATGTGTCAGTGTGTATTTATGTCACTGTGTGCATTTGTGTGTGCTCGCATGTGCACACGTATTGTGTATTATTGGTATCAGTTTGGATAGGAAAATGGAAACAACCGACTATCCCATGATGCTGCACATTTCATGAAAACAAAGCCTCTGATGATGGAGATACCGCAGAGCAGCAGGCCCCAGGTGCTTCCTTTCTGAAGGGAACACCCAACACCAGCAAACAACACTGAAACTAGTATAAACCATGGGGACACATTAACAGCAAAGACTAGCTATTCTCAAAAACAAATTAAATTCTTGGAGTCTTGTGACATTGCCACTTCAAGCTCATGGTGCTATGAGAGGGGGGAGGAATTAAAAAGCAATCATTTCATTTATTTCATTTGTACTGAGTTTAACCAACTACCACAATAATATCACTTGGCTTGTTCTCCTGTAATTATCCTGTAACTGCACAAAGTAAACAAATTAGAACTATTTATAGCTTGGAACACTCAAGTGGAAATGAGATATTGCCCAAGTACAATTAAAATAAATATAGGCTTGATATTTAATGCAGGCCTTCAAAGTTATGTGTCAGGACTTCTAACCCCTTGTGTTGTTCCTTGTGTTTTTAATCATCACAAAACAAAAAGAATTCCATCAGTGAGTCTCCCTGAACTTACTGTCTCATGTGCTTACCAAGTTGTTCATATGGGCGCTTGTTTTTATTCAAGCCAAACTGTACAGATCTAACAAGGGTGTGTTCATGAATGTACAAATGCAGATCATACTTTTAAAAGGAAATCTCTGCCATGAGATGCTACCAGGGGATTTTGTGAGTCAGTGGGAAGGAATATCACCATCCAGACTGGTACTTATATAGTTAAATATGCCCATTCATGTGTGTGTGTACTCTCACATGCGTGCGTGTGAGTGTGTGCACACACATGTGTGCACTTGTTTGGGTAAGTTTGAGTGCACAAATGCCACTGCATGTGTGTGGGTCAGGGGACAATCTTTGGAGGGTTGTCAGTCCTTGCCCTTCCACCCTGCTTGAGATAAACTCTCATTCCTTGCTGCTGGCTGATCAATTTCCAGAGCTTCTCTCTCCTGTCTTTGTCTCCTACCTTAATTGTGTGTGTGTGTGTGTGTGTGTGTGTGTGTGTGTGTGTGTGTGTGTGTGTGTTGTACCTACAAGGTGTCTTCAGACGCCAGTGATGTAGACTCCCCTGGACCTCATCTATCGTTACAGGAGGCATGTGCTAACTCTGGCTGTCTGCAACAGCAGTATGATCTCCAGCACCAAGAGAGATACCTCTATTGACACAGATGCCTGCAAGGCCAGATAACAATTTATATGTGAACAAAAGGGAGTGTACATCAGGTAGAAGAGGAGAGAGCTTTATAGAAGAATAACACTTTTAAAAGGTAACTGCTTTGGCCTGAAGAGATGGCTGAGTAACTGACACAATGGCTGCTATTCCAGAGGGCTCCAGATTCAATTCCCAGCACTGACATGGAAGTTCAGACCTCTATAGATACTGCACGGACATATATGGGGGCCAAGCAATACACTCATGCATATAAAATAAAAATAAAGAGAAAAAAATCTCTGTCTTAGGAAAATAAAACAAATGTTCTACTATCTAGGTACAATGCATTAAAATTCTGTCCAAAGACATTACTTATATTCTCAATTGTAAACTGGAAAAATAATCAAGACCCCTTGGGGTATTGCTTTTGACTGGTTGATATTCTGCAGCCATAGTGATAGCTATAATCTACGCTTATTCATGTATCTAGTTCATGTGGATCAGGTGAATGGTTCCCAGCATCCAATTCACAAGGCTTCATGGAGTTGGTGCTATGATAATTCTTGGCATACAGACAGATGGTAAAGGAAAGCTGAGGGTAGACGTGGCCTCAAGATTCTAGTGGGGAATCTGAATTTTAAGTTCTCTTCAATCTGATTATTAGGTTTGGATTCTGAACTGCTCTATTTTCTCTTGATGAGGAAGAATTTCCAACATAGAGAGCTGAGTAGTCCCAAGTATGTCTAAAACAGCCTGTTCATTGTCTTAATGTGAACATGGTTAAGGACACCCATCTCCTGCTGCTTAGAGCAGCCCTCTTCTTCAGTGTGTTTGCTCTAGGACTTTGCCTTCTCCCAGACCACAGGTCACCATGGCCAGCCCAGGAGCACAGAGCTGTGGCTATCATCTACTCTCACCACCTTCCCATGTGGAGCCCTCCACAGCCCCTCAAAAGCATTTCACAGAAATGATTCCTGATCTTTTTCTTAGTGAAAAGGACAGAGAAGTCATTTTCCCACCATTTAACAAAAAGCATAAAACATTCTTCATTCAAAGACAGATGATATATTCGGGTCAGAGTCAAAGCCTCTGCAGCCTACAAAAGTGTTGTGCAAACCTGCTTTGCTCTTATAGGAAAAGCAATACTACTACTGCCAGGCCCAGAGGGCTTTTCCTGGATCTCTCTAAAATAGCATTACTCTAGGCAATGTAGAACATCATTCGGTAGGGATGAGTCGTAGAATGTCATGAGATCTAAATCATAAAACCAGAAGAAGAATTTTCCACTTAATTTCAGAACTGAAGTGAAGTCCATGAATCCAAACCTCACAGAGATAGCTATTTTTCTGATTTGTTGTAAAGGAAAGAAACCACAGGGAGGAAGATCCAAATTTTTATTTCATTTATCAGGCAAATACTGCATACATATTTTTTTTGGCTTGCATTTAGGATTGAAAACTGGTTAGAAGACAGCCTGGGCCCTGTTCAAATGTTGTCATGTCTTTGGAATTTCAGGATTGCTCTCTGGATAAAACTTCGACCCTACTCAATATGAGTGTACCACCATAGAACAAACCCAGCATATCCCAAACAACATGCACGAATAACAACACTGATCACCCTAGCCTACTGTAATCTCTTTTTTAAAAAAATACTTATTTTTGACAGTTTCATACAAATATCTAATGACTTCAAGTCATTTTAACTACCCCCATTCTCCTCCCTTTCCCATGAAGCCCTTCTTAACAAGCACCACCCTACTTTCATGTCTTCCTCTTGTGTGTGGCTCACTGAGTTTAATAAGTTTAATTAGAGTTTCTTGCCTGAGCAAGATTGAAACAAAGATACCTGACCTTGCCTACATTTACCGTTAACTGCCAACAACAAAGTGATGGAGCTGGAGATACACACATGACAGATCTGATGTTGTACCTGACACATGACAGGTGCATGTTGGTTACCAGTTGCTCTCCTATTCCATTTTCAATGTCTATTTATTTGAAGTCATACATATAGATGGTGACTATACTTTCATCTTAACAATAAAACCAAGCTAAGTTGCTAACGAATAAAGTCCATCACTAATACATTTGTACCTTTACTTGTTGATAAAGTGTAAGGGTCCATTTTTCTCCAAAGAATGATACCCCAGACTCAAATAGTATGCAAAAGCAAGGAGAGTTTAATCTGCATTAATCCAGCATGTGAGGGTCTCTTACTCCAAGATAGAGAGACCCCCAAATGAGCTTGCAGGCCCAATATGAAGCACGTTAAGGGATTCTGGGATAGGTGACCCCTATGTTACTCCATCTCTAGGGTCATCCCATTACTGGGGTGTGAGGGCTGGAAATTGTTACTGGAGAGGTCTGGAAACTTGCTGACCCATTGTCCTTGCTTCAGGCCAGGTGGCTGGACAGCTTCTGATGGCAGAATAGTTTCTGCCTAGCTAGCTGCCTGAAGCCCGTGGATTTTTCTAGTAACTGACTTGCCTGGGCTTGTCTGGGCTTGCCCAGTTCTTTGGCCTAGTCTCTTAGACTGCCAATTTGAAGCCTGTCATGGAGTCAGCCTGTCTCAAAAGGACTCAGAGGCCCAGTCCCTGACAGCACAGCCCCTGCCCTGGATGAGGGCACTTAGATTCTCTTCTTTAGGACTGCATTGTTTGTTAGACTTTCAGTGGAATGTGATCTTCTTGAAGGCAAATGTAATGTTTGCCTTTCTAGCCTCTCACAGACTCTACCATGTTAGCCATTCAGTAAACACTGGTCAGCCATTGATTTGATGCCAAGAAACTAAAAAGCTGTTCATCCATTAAAGTAATAGATATTGGCTTTGAAATTCCCCACTATATTTGGCCACCACAATCACCTTGAATCCACTGAGATTTCAATTCTTGGCACATAGTGCTTTATTATCTTCTAAGTAGATCCCATAACATACAAAAGAGGGTGAGAGTTCAGAGGAGAGAAAGAACAAAGACAAATGAGAGAGAAGAAAAGAACACAAGGGAAAAATAATGAACTCCAATTTTGCTCTTCACTGTTGTCTTTAAATACTGCATGCTTTTACTTTACTCTGAGCATGTATAACTTTTTAGACAACAACAACAGCAAAAATAGCCATGTACATGGAGCTATTGCTCTTTGTTTATATACCATGATGTTTCTAAGAAACGGTAGCACAAAGCCGGGCGTGGTGGCACACGCCTTTAATCCCAGCACTCGGGAGGCAGAGGCAGGCGGATTTCTGAGTTCGAGGCCAGCCTGGTCTACAAAGTGAGTTCCAGGACAGCCAGGGCTATACAGAGAAACCCTGTCTCGAAAAAAAACCAAAAAAAAAAAAAAAAGAAAGAAAAAGAAAAGAAACAGTAGCACAATGTGGGATCTAATTTGCCCGTGACAGATATTTTTCATGGCTTGGAAAATTATAGTGCAACAAAGTAAAAAGAACAAGCATGGCTTTTGAAATGGGTTATGTCCCTACAACAATCTGCATTTTCTTAACAAAGTTGTTTAACTTCCATGAGCTACAAATTCTTTTTTTTTTATTATTGGTTATTTTATTTATTTACATTTCAAATGTTATCCTCCTTCCCAGTTTCCCCTCCACAAACCCCCTATTTTGCCCTCCCTCCCCTCTGCCTCTATGAGGGTTCTCCCCCACATGCCCACCCATTCCTGCCTAACTGGCCTAGAGTTCCCCTATCCTGGAGCATCAAACCTCCACAGGACCAAAGGGCTTCCCTCCCAGTGAAGAAAGATAACGCAATGCTCTGCTACATATCCAGCTAGAGCCATGGGTACCCCCCATGTATTCTTTGGTTGGTGGTTTAGTCCCTGTGAGCTTTGGGAGAACCTGGTTGGTTGGTATTGTTCTTCCTATGAGGTTGCAAATCCCTTCAGCTCCTACAGTCCTTGCCCTAGCTTCCCCATCGGGGTCCCCATGCTCAGTCCAATGTTTGGCTATGTACACCTGCATTTGTACTGGTCCAGCTCTGGCAGAGCTCTCAGGGGACAAATATACTGGGCTCCTGTCAGTAAGTACTTCTTAGCATTAGCAATAGTGTATGGCTTTGGTGTTGAACTATAAGTTCTTAATTTTTACAAGTAGCCCTCCTATTTATTTCTCTCTGAAAGTTGTTTTGGTGTTAACAATAATGTTCTAAGACTTAAAAGATGTTCTTAGGTTTGGGAAGATGGCTCAGTTGGTGTAATACCTATTGCAGAGGAGTAATGCAGTTGTTTAAATAAGAATAGCTCCCATAGGCTCATATATATTGTTGGCTTCCAGTTGGTGGAACTGTTTGGTAAGGATTGGGAGGTATGGTCTTGTTGAAAGTAATGTACTACTGGGGTTGGGCTCTGAGGTTTCAAAAGCCCATGTCGTTCTCAGTTAGCTCTCTCTGCTTTGTGGCTGTAACACAAGATATAAGCTCTCATCTACTGTTCCAGCAAAATGTCTGCATGCCTACTGGCATGCTCCCGGCCATAATGGCCATGGACTCACTCTCTGAAACTGTAAGCCCTCAATAAGCTCTTTCTTCTATTGATTTCTTCTATATGATTATGGTGCATTGTCACAGCAACTGAAGAGTAACCAAGACACATGAAGACCTGATTTTGGATCTCCAGCACTATCAAAAGCTGATCACAGATACATACTCACCTGTAATCTCAGTGCTGAGGCATCAGATACAGGCAGATCCCAGGAGCTTTCTGCCAGCCAGCCTAGCTGAACTGATGAGCTTGCCCCAGGTTCAGTGAGAGACCCTGTCTCAGAAACAAGGTGGAGAACCAATCAGGAAATGGCATCTAACATTATTCTCTGGATTTCACGTGCAGAGAGACAGGCATGAACAGACACACACCAACACAGGCATAGAGACAGACAGACACACACACAAAGAGAGAGATAGAGAAAGAGAGGCAGAAACAGAGCAAGACAGAAACAGAGAGAGACAGAAACAGACAGACAGAGACACAGAGAGATAAACAGACACATGCACATTCCCTAAAATTAGTTCTAACATTTATCACAGCAATAGCTGTGAACTTCATTCTTCTTATGAATGAAATATAGGTGTTCTTACTCCTTAAAAATATTTTTAATATCCCTTTCAGGATTTCATACATTGTGTTTTGATCATATTAGCTCTCCTGGGTCCTTTTAGATCCATCTTCATTATTCCATACCAAATTAACTTAAGACAACAACAACACTTTAAACATACTGAGTTTAACTAGTGATGCCTATATACTCACATGTACCTATGTGAATTCATGTATTCAACTGTCCTACTGTGGGTAGAAAATAATTTTCTTTGTAATCATCTATTGCCTCTAAATCTCCCAATCTTTCTACTTCCTTTTCTGTAATTATTCCTGAACTTTGAGGGGAGGGTATGTGATACAGATGTTCCATTTAAAGCAGAACACCCCATAGTATCTTCCTCTCTATATTTTGACCAGTTTCCAAGTTAATCATGATGTCCTGCAAAAACAAGCTTCTCTGATGAGGGTGGAGAGAAGCACAGATGTATGGGTATAAAAATATGTCATTAAGAGTGGGTTTAATCTTGTGTCCCTTTAGCAAGTAGTAGTACTAGCTTCTCCTCTAGGATCTATATCCCATCAATCCACAGGTTCTTCACCCTGATTCTAGTGACAGGTATGACTCCCTTCTTGTAGAAAGAACTTCAAATCCTGTCAGAAAATGGTTGGTTATTTCCATGATATTCAAGCCACTATTTGTACTGGTGGGCATCTTTTACCAGTCAGTTATTATAACTCACGTTTTTCACACCTGGATAAAACTAATAATTACTTCTCTCCTCATTGGAACTGGAGGAACTTTCCAGCACTATAAAAGCTAACTAGGAGGG
Organism: Mus musculus; assembly: GCF_000001635.26. NCBI lineage: Eukaryota > Metazoa > Chordata > Mammalia > Rodentia > Muridae > Mus > Mus musculus. Next base: position 40,189,575 of record NC_000084.6, read on the forward strand.
ATGAATTTTCAAGGTGAGCACTAGTTGGGGTTTCTCTGTAGTCTATGACTCAAGTGGGTGACATACTTAACAGCAGCATATTACTGTCAAGTCCTGGAGGGTAACCAAGAGTAATGGCAATATTCTGTGATATTTGGGGGTTCATGGGACCTTATCAGCCAATAACTCCAGTAGAAGTAACCCATTCCCAACACTGAGCTTTTTGTTAGCCTGTGATGTCCAATAGGGGAATTGTTTCTCCCATTATGGAGTAATTCCATTTAGGATCTTTTTATATCTGAGTATATTTCTAGTGTAGGAGGTTTCAGCTGCAGTAGTTCTCTTATAATTGTTTCAGAAGGAATTTAATCCTAGTTATCTCTCATTGTAGTTCCTCTTCTAATCTTTATTTCCACCCCTACTCTATTTAACCCTTCCTGTTCGATTATTCACTTTTTTCCATTTATATAACAAATGAAAAAAGTTCTGATAAGGTTGTGAGGAAAGGGAAATCCTTGACCACTGTTGGTGGTGTATAAACTTATGCAGTCACTGTGGAAATCAGTATAGAGGTAACTTAAAAAGCTCAAAGTAGAACTACCATATCATGTATCTCTACCACCCCTGGGCATATACCCAAAGTATCTCTACTTCACAGATACACTTACATATCCATGTCCATCAACCAATGAATGAATAATGAGAATGGGGTACATATACATGGTGGAATTTTTCAACAAAAAATAAAAATGAAATTGTAGAATTTGAGGATGGGTAGACAGAACTGGGAAACAATAAGTGATGTTCTTGGTTCCTTAGTTGAATTGTTTTGTAAGATTGGAGATACACTGATAAACCCCAAAAGAAAAGAACAAAATATGTAAAGTCCCAAATTTTAATTAGTTATTGAAGAAAAATTATGTTTTCCTTATAAGGTATAACTCATTTTTCCCAAGCCATTAAAAAAAGGTTGAAAAAGATCATTAGTCATTAATGAACCCTCACTTATGAAAAGGTCTGTGCCAGGTGAATATATATATATATATATATACATATACATATATATACACATATACACATATACATACACACACACACACACATGCTAGCATAGTATAGTCAGGGTCTTATCACAACCTCAATAAACTTTCAGAACTGAGACAATCTAAATAATTTAATAAAACTTTGTTTTATAGAGAAAAACTATAACTCAAAGGTGCCTTATAAAGACAAGATCTTCCCAAGTCATTAGAGCAGTTAGCAGTAAGATATGTATTTTCCATATTTTCCATGCTCAGTTAAAAAGCATACAAGAAATGTAACCCACCAAAGGAAAAAAATTGTGAAGTCATATCTATAAACTTGTCGCCAAATGCATGAAAGATTCATATCCTGAGCTGAACAACAGGATTAAAGATAGATGTAAAGAATGGGAGTGGGGCTTAGAGAACAGTCCAAAGGTAACCAGAAAAAGTTCCAGGAACAGCATTGTGACAGAATACTCAGCCTACTAAGGAGCAGGCACAATTCAGTATTTCACAGTGGACCTTCATTTTCTTAGAGCTGAAGCTAGGGCAAGAGAAATTGACCACCAAGGATGGTGAATCGTTTTTTATGGCTGCTGAACTGGAACTAGGAGAATCTCCAGCAAGAGCTTTCTTCTTCCCCTAACCTCATGCAAAGAGATACTTTGGGTATCAACTTCATCCTTGGTGAAGAAGTTGTAGGTTGTCTGCCCTTTGGTTAAAGGACTGGGAATAAGCAGTGTAAAATTTCAACACACACAATCAATGCTATACATCCATTTCTTTTTTCCATATCTGTGTCAAAGTTTGAAAGAATGATTAAATAAGCAGGGGAAAGGGGGGTGAAAAAGCAAAAGCACAATGGTGGGGACAGAACCCATAGCCTGAGCATCAGCTTCATTTAAATGGAGATAAGTAGCCCAATGCACAGCTCTCTCACCATTCCAGTGCCTACGCTGCCTTGTGAGCTGCCGCCAGTCATTCTGTCAGGAGACACAGTCCCAAATTACCCAAGACAGGGGGTTGAAGTCTCAGAATATTGAAATTATTATTATTATTATTATTATTATTATTATTACATCTTGATCACAGTTTCACCTCACTACTCTTCTCTCAGTCCTCCCACTTCCATTCAAAACACTTATATCTAAAATCTGCCACAAGTATAAGCTTGAGAAATTAAAATCTCAAATGTTGAAATCTTGAGAACACGTGCAAACTGCAATTCATTCCCACTGGAAAAAATATGTAATAGAGGCAGAAGTCTGGGTTCTGGGAGAGCACATTTGGTGGTCACTAGATGAGTACATGTTTAGGAACCTGGACGCGTTGTTTGGGGTGCGTGGAAGAGATTTTCCCACATCTTAACAGTTATAGCAGCAGGAGTTTGAGTTGACTTGGTTAGAAACACACCTTTAGTGTCAGAAGGCACTGACAACTGAGTGCTAAACTAAAGAAATCCATGAGGCTGGGTCTCCCTGGAGAGAGGCTTTCTTTTGCTGGCTTAGAAAAGACAAACAGAAAATGTGGTACATTTACACAATGGTGTACTACTCAGCTATTAAAAACAATGAATTTATGAAATTCTTGGACAAATGGATGTATCTGGAGGATATCCTCCTTAGTGAGGTAACCCAGTCACAAAAGGAGTCATTAGATATGCACTCACTGATAAGTGGATATTAGCCCAGAAACATAGAACATCCAAGATACAATTTTCAAAACACAAGAAAATCAAGAAGAGGGAAGACCAATGGGTGGATACTTCCTTCCTCCTTAGAATAGGGAACAAAAAACCCTTGAAAGGAGTTACAGAGACAAATTTTGGAGCTAAGACGAAGGGATGGACTATCCAGAGACTACCCCACCTGGGGATCCATCCCATAATCAGCCACCAAACCCAGACACTATTGCATATGCCAGTAAGATTTTAATGAAGGGACCCTGGTATACTGTCTCAAATGAGGCTATGCCAGTGCCTGGCAAATACAGAAGTGGATGCTCACAGTCATCTATAAGATGGAACACAGGGCCCCCAATGGACATGGTAGAGAAAGCACCCAAGGAGCTGAAGGGGTCTGCAACCCTATAGGTGGAACAACAATATGAACTAACCAGTACCCCCAGAGCTCATGTCTCTAGCTGCATATGTATCAAAAGATGGCCTAGTCAGCCATCACTGGGAAGAGAGGCCCCTTGGTCTTGCAAACTTTATATGCCCCAGTACAGGGGAATGCCAGGGCCAAGAAGTGGGAGTGGGTGGGTAGGGGAGTGAGGGGGGGGGTCCACTACCTGTTCAACTGTGACTCATTAAGGTTTTTTTTTTCCCATATCCCCCGTAGACTTAGGTACCTCCAGTGGTACCTCAGATGACTGAGGTCATGAAGTTCGGTGGACATAGCTACAAAGTACAGAGACTTGTATAAAGACATTTCACTTTTGACCTATAATTTATGAATGCTGTTCATGCTGTTGCAAGCATAAGTGTTGATATTGTGTATGTCATTGTTCCATTTTATCATGTCATGTGACCTACTTAATGTTACAGTTAAGTTACAATGTCAGCTAACTCTCCTTTTAAAATATAAGTCATTTAAGTAATTTTAAACTATTTTATAGAATTATATTTTGAAATTTTATTTGTTTTGAGTTTTGATATTAACAATGTTTTGATTAGAAATTTTGGACTTTGAGAATTTTAAGATCTAAGAAAATGGGATTATGTTCTGTGGAATGATAGTCCCAACCTATTCTGACCAGAATGTCCTAATTATCAGCATGTAAGGCATTATTTTTGGTGCAGTGCTCGCAGCTGAGTACTCTCAGTCTGAAAGGTGAGGAAGTGGCAGGCAACAGAGACTGCTTTCCAGATCTTGGCTAGGGACCATAAATTCCTTACTTTCATTCAAGAGAATTATGGTCTGTTCTACCAACAAAGGGAGAATAAAGAAGATCCAAGGTCTAATTGCAATACAAGAAATTCAATAATTAGGAACTTTCCCTGACTGGGTTCCCTCCCTGGTCTGGGTTCTGTTCACAGAGGCCAAATGGTAGAGTGAACTATCTCCTCTGAGTTGTTCTCTGACTTGTACATGTACAGTGTAGCATGTAGGCATGTGCAGTTGTGGACACACAAACATGCACATAAGAAACAAATTTTATTAATGTAATCAAAATTAGAAAAAAAAAGAGAGAGCCTGGACAGTAATGTGTAGCCTGTCTTCTACTACTTGGTGGGTTCTTCTTTCCCACCTTTTTTTCATTCCTATCACTAGATAGGATAGAAAGGAGAGAGAGAGAGAGAGAGAGAGAGAGAGAGAGAGAGAGAGAGAGAGAGAGAGAGAGAGAGAGAGACTTGGATCTAATTTCTTTGAGCACTACTAACAAACTGCAACCAACCCTTCTGAATAAGACCAATAACCACCAACCCCATCTATCAGGGTTCTAGCAATTATATACCCTCGGAAAAGTTCCCAGAATTCCAAACAAAATGCCACAATTGTAGAAACTATCTGCAACTGACAAAAACCATGTCTCTGGTAGAGCTTGAAGCAAGTAATAGCTGCTACAGAGAAGCTCTGTATCCCTACACCTAAGATTAAAGTAAAAACATGTTCTTAAAGTATTTCTGTGTTTTTTTAAAAAAAATAAAAGTTCCAGAATTCTCACTACATTTCTCTCTTTCTGTTTTAAGCCATTAATCATGCTGTTTGTAGCAGGAAATTATAAACAGAGACATTTTCAATGAACTAAGCACTTTTCAGGTCAGTGGTCAAAGTTTTCAGATCTTGCTTGCTCAATTTTAATCTTTATAAGTTTTGATGGCATCCACAGCTTTTAATTTCCTGTGGATATATAAACAAATCTGCTGGCTTCCATTCTGATGTTAATACATCCTTATAGAATATAGGTTGATTTAACTCTGCAGTTCTTTATACAACCCAATGTCTCTTTGGTTGCTATTGTATGGATTGTAATTTTTGCTATGGGGCCCAAACCAGGCCCACAAGGTCGTTTCCTGACCAATGGCTTACCCTGAATACCTCTTTAGGCCTACATTCAGGTGTCCAGTGGCAATCCTTGTCATATTGCCTGAAGCCTAGACCTTCTTTCTGGTTTATACTTAGAAAAACCATTGCCCTTAGAGGTGGCTTATTCACAGTTCTTGCAAATGACCATATTTCCCACAAATAAAGAATCAGGCCTTTTGAGATCTGAAATTCTTAGCAGCTTGGTCACAGTCTCTTTCTAAATGATATATTTTCTTCAATTAAAACAACAGGCATTTTGAGATCAAAGATCTCTGGCTATATTAGCATTGCACACATTAGAACCAATATCAGTCATATCCCTTATCCATTATGTCCATAGGTGTTGCTCATGCCTTTAGTGATCTAATAACATTTTTATATTTGGTATTCACATTTACATACACCAAGGTCTCTTTCAACACCTCACTTGAGTCATGATCTGATATGGCTTTGTTCACAGCTAAGACTAATCTTTGTAAAAATATCAGTGAAGTCTTTTCCGGAGCCTTATATAACTTTTGTAAATGAGGTAGACCTTTTTTGAGGGGTCCTGAACCTCACCTAAGCTCATAAAGCCACTAGGTGATATTGTTCAATAGAAACGTCATCACGTTGGATCTGTTCCTGTATATCAAAGTACTGCCCTACACCCAGCCACTGATCTTTTACTATATTTGTTCCTCTTGCTCTATTTTACTGTTCAATATTCATGGTTTCTTCCATCCACCATGTTAACCAATGCAACTTTAGACCAGCCTTTAGTATAGTTATTACTAATCCCTTCCAGTCTTGGGGAATAATTCTACTTTGAGTAGCCCAATTATTTAGAATTTGTTTTACATAAGGTGAATGCATCATATATGAAATCATGGCCTCTTTAAAATGCCTTAGAGCAATCATTTCTGTAGGATGCCATCCTGTCTCATCATAACCGGGTTGCACACCATTAGCAGGCTTATGCTGTATGACTACTGGAAATGCTGATGGGGATCTTCCAACCCCAGGCCACTGCTCCTCTACCTCTGGTGGTGTGCTTAGTTCAGGATTAACCTTTGCTTTCACAATGTGATATTTTCATTAGATTGTTCTCTTGGTTTTTCAGCTTTTGTCTGACCTGACTGCCCTCTAGCACACTTTATTTCCTTCTTTCCTTCTGTGGGAAGCTCCTGCTCTCTTGCTCAGTCACCAGGACTGCACTTTTTATTTTCTCCTTTTCCACATTACACCCACAACCTCTCCTGTTGTACTGCCAACTCTGCAACCCTCAACCTTTTCAGAAAAGAGAGATTAGACCCCTTTTGCTTTTCCATTTCAGCCATCTTTCATTTCTTAGGTCCCTCCATTTCCATGTGTGATTCTTCCAAATGCTCAGCCATTCTTCCAACCTGTTTGAAATGGAATATATCAAGAGGAAAAAGAAAAAACAGAAAATCCCCCTGGAAGCAAAAAGGATATCCCACCACTTAGCAGCCACAATAAATTTTTTTGTTGACATCTTAAAATTATCTGTTCTTTCTTTGCCTGCCACTTTCTTTATGGCATTTAAAATCAAATTTTCCACTTTTATCCTTACCTTGGGAGAACCAAATTAAGACATCACTTGTAGCTGGACTTTGCTACTATGTGGATTCTTTATTTCCCCCCCCCCGCCCCCTTTATCCCACTGGTTTCACCCCCTATCACTAGGTAGGATGGAAAGGATTAAGGGTAGAAAGATAGAGATCTCTAAATATTTCTTCTTGTTTCTTTTTTGACTATGACTACCAACAAGCCAAAACCGACCCGCTGAACAACCAACAACCAATAACCAACAACCCCACCTAATGGGACAGGACTCTAGCAGTTATATATCCACTGAAAAGTTCCCAGAACTTTGAACATCACTAATCAAAGAAACTATCTGCAGCTGGCAAAAACATGCCGCTGCTAGAGAGTGAGGCAAATCATAATCAACTGCTGCGGACAGTTCAATGCAGCCCCATATCCTCACACCTGGGGTTAAAGTGAAAGCACATTCTTACAGTCTCTCTCTCTCTCTCTCTCTCTCTCTCTCTCTCTCTCTCTCTCTCTCTCTCTCTCTGTGTGTGTGTGTGTGTGTGTGTGTGTGTGTGTGTGTGTATGTGTGTTTAAAGAAATCAAAATTTCAGAATTCTCACCACAGGAATGGGTTTCTGAGAAGAGGTTTTGTGATTTTGTTAATATCAGCAAAAAGATTCTGTTTTGTTTTATATTTATTTTTGCCTTGTTGGTTTGTTTAGGGTTTCTTTTCTCTGTGTAGCTTTGACTGTTCTAGAACTCACTTTATAGACCAGGCTGTCCTCAAACTCACAGAGATTCTCCTGCCTCTACCTAAGTGTTAGGATTAAAGGCACACCCCAATAATTCATGGCCTGTTTGTTTATTTTTAAAGTGTCACATAATTTACTTGGAAATTAACTTGAAGGAATTAACATTTCCGTTACTTAATTAAGTATTCATGACTTTTAAAAGAAATTTTGTTGACTCTTTGTGAATCTCACATCATGCACTCCAATCTCACTAATCTCCCAGTCCCTCCATATTCCACCTCTTTCCTTGTAACCATCCCTCCAAAAGGAAAAAACAAAAAACCAGAACAAATAAACAAGAAGAAACCACATCGATGTGGAAGCTGTGGTATGTCAAGATGTGTCACACAGTGCATCCTTTTATCTGAACAGCTTTCCTTGCAAATGCTCATTGCAATGATCCATTGTTCTGTTAGAAGCTTCTGCTTCTACTATACTATCAATACTGGATCCTCACTGTGACTCCTCCTGTGACACTGTTGCCCTGAGTCATGGATATCCTGCAGGACCAACCCCTTCACAAGCTCCAGAAGTTCATAGATTGGGTAGAAGTTAGGGTGGGCCAACTCAAAGCCCTGGATCTGGACCTGGGTGGACAGCCCACCATTTCTCCTGTGCCTGTACTACCAGGGCATGTTCGCCCACTTTGTTCTCGTGGAGGAGTGGGTGGGTGGAGAGCAGCTCTCCTGCTTGCAAGGAGCAGGTTATACCCTCCATTGTCCATGCCCTCAGGACTGTGTCTGGATGGGACCAGCTCTCCTGCTTTCATCCCCTCAGGGCCAGCTCTCCCATGCTGCCCAGGTGGCAGCTGAGATCAGACCAGACACATCTGCATGGCTTTTGGTGATAGCCTGGGACAGGGATATTGACACAGATCCCTGCTGCTGTAGGGCTACAGACTCAGACAGGGCTCTAAGTGGCAGCATGGGGAGGATACTCACCCACAGTGGGCTCAGGTAGCAGTGCTGTCTACTCAGCATCAGGTTGATTCTGTCTTTGTGTCTCCAGTGCTGCCTCTCTTTATAGTGCACAAACCTGTCTGCTTCTTTCTCCTCTCTCCACCACATACTTGCACATTGTACCGGTGCCCACACACCCATACAGTGTAGTGGCAGGCTTCCTGGTATGACATTTTATACCAGGAATCTAGGTTTTGTATAAAAGACTCTGTGTGTGTGTGTGTGTGTGTGTGTGTGTGTGTGTGTGTGTGTGCGCGCGCGCGCACACGCGCACGCATGTGATACATGGGTTTCCTAAGAGGCTAGAAGAGGTCCTCAGATTCCTTGGACCTGGAATTAGAAGTGGTCACAAGGTGCAGCTTGTGGATGCTGGAAACTGAACTTTTGTCCTCCGGAAGAACAATTGCTGTTAACCACTGATCCATCTCTCCAGCCCCCTATGCTTTGATTTTATATAAAAAAAAAAATTATGGGATTATGTAACTTAGTCTAAATATTAAAATAAGCTCCCTAGCACAGCTTGGCATAATTTCTCCCAATTTTTCTTGTCTCTCAAAAGGATCTATCTAGATCGACATTTCCTTCATTTCAGGCCTTTTTCATCCTTAACTCCGCTCCTATTCTGCTTGTAGTTGACTTCTGGTTTGGGTGGGTTGTGTTGTTTATTCACAACAATTCTTTTATTTTCGTGATATGCATTAAAAGAGAACATTGGTGTGGATCATGTAAAACACTAAATTCTAATGTTGCTTCAAAATAAATGGCCAAATATGAACTCATCAAACCACCTGCACATGAATGGAGAGGCAGTTCAATCTTTTATTTGGAGCAACAGAAATGTTTGAACCTTTTATAGGAAAAACCAAAAACTGAATTATCCTTCCAGTATTGTGATCTACACTAGAGTCAGAATAGAATATTATTTAATAACATGGTAAAAATTGAGGCTGGCTCAGGTACCCCCTTGTGACATAGATATCAGGCTTAATTTACCGAGAGGTACTGTTACGTGTAATATACAGCACATAGGTAAATGGTTATGTGTTATTTAAGCTTACATAGCAGCTGGCTCTGGAAGTGGGTAGACTCCCCCCCCCCCCCCGTTTCATTTCAGATCTAATCATATTTGTCTTGAAGTCTCCAAGGCTCCTGATCTAAGGACAGCCCAGCCCCCTAAGCCTGTGACAGGGACAAAAAGAGCGAAATAGCCCAGGCATGAAAAGCATTGTTTCCTTGAAAGCAGATAGGAAGAGAATGTGGTTCACAGACATAATTAATAATTATCCCATGGTATGAAAAGGGCCGCAGTGAGAAGCTGGGAACTCAGTGGTTGAGACTCTTGATTGAAGACTCCAGCACAGCTGCGTCTTTCCCAGTGGATTCCTGTTGGGTACTACTGCATGAGTTGAGGTTACCCTTGTTTGTTCTTTCAATCAGGCTACTACAGTTCCTGTTGTATGTTGTGTCTACTTTGATGTTTTGCTATCTATCTACTGTTTCTAATTATCTGCTTCTTGCTATTAACTTTTTGGTTTTGCTTGCTATATTCTTAATAAACTTACTCACTTGAAATGAATAGTTTAGCTATCCTCTGGACCCCAATAAGGAGTGCTGTTCAATGACTGTTCAAAGAATTACACTTTAGTTTAAAAAGTAAGTTTTTCCCAAAAATATATTAAGTAATACATTTATTTAGATACCACAGTACAACAGAAAAGTAATTGCCTTCAAAACAGCCTCACTGAAATGAAAATCAAAAACAAACAACAAAAACCAGGAGGTTGAACTTGAAATCATTCTATTAAGAAACTTTTTTTTTTAAGAATTCAATATAATAATGAAACAAAGTAATTTGTAGAGATAGCTGAGAAGTGGAGTTCTTACTAGGTAAATTTTAAGTCTTGGTCATTTAGGAACAAATTGACTAACGAAGTCAAGTTTAAGTGAGGCCACTGCCATATCAAGTTGTACTTTCATTTCAAACACTGATTGTTGATACAATTCAGTTTGATACTACTAAATTCAATGGTATGTAGATCCACTTAGGATGAAAAGTAAAATTAACATGTGTCAGGACTTGTACAAATAAATGCTAGGGGAACACAGTGACCTAAAAGTGACGGTCATTGCGTCTCTAACAAATAATCAAGGAGCTCTCTTTGAAGTCTTCCCTTCTGATGTGGGAGTAACAGCAGGTGTGGAGGGAACCTTGCATATTTGGCAAGATTCCATTTATTAAGGTCAGAGTAACAAGGGTGAGATCATTGAGTCCCACAGCAACGCTTCATTTAGTCACACATGAGGTGTGCATGTTTCAACAGATAAAAGCCTCACAGTAAACCATTGGGACGTGAAATTCTTAACCTTTTCAGAATTTAAATTCTGAGTTGATAGTAATGATTGACTTGAGCATCATTATGAGTAAAGGTTGTATTCTGGAAACAAAGGATGTCAGGGCTAACACACCACCATTCTGTCTTGTTAAGAAAGAGCAAAAATCCCAACTATTTGGCAACATGAGAGTGGCCAAGTAAAGCCTGCTAACACAGTGAAGTGGCATGGTATTTAAAAAGGTAAGTACATCTCAGTGCTTGGCCTATATCACAATGCCCTCAAGTGCCTGATTTTTGTTGTTGTTTCTGTTTGTTTAATGAAGTTTTGAAACCATTATGTTTTTAACCATTTGAAACCCTTATGGAGACAGGAACTGAAGCAGACCATGAAGAAACACTGCTTACTGGTCTGTTCTCCATGGCTCACTCAGAGTGCTTTTTTTATTCAATGCAGGGTGGCACCACCTATAGTGGGTGAAGCTCTTCAAGACCCGCCCACATCAATAACCAATCAAGGAAGTGTTCCAGACTTGCCTCTAGAAAATCTGATGGAGGCATTTCTCAACTGAGGTTCTCCTCAAGGAGACTCCAGCTTGTGTATAGTTGACCAAAAATAGCAAAGGGGTGATGGAGATGCAACAGGTGAAACTCCTGAACACCTCCCACCATCTCCCTCTGCTGCCTTTGTGCACCCATTACCCCGTGGCACCCACTGACCTGTCTTTGAAGACTGCCCCTTCCAAAAATGCACATAAGTGAAATATGTGCATATTTGGATTTTGTTAGTAAATTTTAAGGCTTATGTATGCCTAATTTACATCGTGTCTTTTAAAATGCTGTATTGAAGTGCTATTGTTTTACATGATGGTTGAATTGGAAAATGAAATAAAGGTCCGACCATTTTGAAATCTTAAAGCAGCAAAATACAATAACTTTTTGGCCACTAATGGTCTAAAATAAAGACTATCAAGTCTTCAATAGGATCAAGGACCAGAAAACTGAAAACTACAAACACATCAGTACATTTGCCAGACATTTTCAGAACAGTATTTTAACTCAGAAAAAAAGTATTAATGTTGTTTTCTCAACTTTTAGGAGAAACAGAATAATTCAAGTAGATAAGAAAAGTCTAGGCACCTAACGTATTTCAGCAAATACTTCAAGTTTCGTTGTTCCGTATGTTTGAAAAAAAAAAAAAAAAAAGACCTTGGTACATAATTTTTCACCATGCAAGCTTTCTGCAGATTTAGTGTAAATTTTAGAAATAGACCAAATTTATTTACTGAAGGTAAGCCTAATTAGTTAAGCTCACAAAAAAATGCAATACCTGATTTTTAGAACCTAATGTGCTTAAGAAAGTGTGCTTTTAAATTAGAACAGCTCTGTGTTTAATTAATCCTCATTTGAGTAAATAATCATTTGAATGTATTTGCACAAACGTAGGACATTGAGCTCCATCAGCAGATGATGTTCTCATTAATTGCAGTGGGACTTGCTGCACAGGGCCAGGAGAATTATCTCTACCAGTGATGCAGAAGCCACACTTCTGCCAGCAGAGCTCATGCTTCAGGAACTTCTTGGTAGCCATTCGGAGACATTTGTTAATTACATTTTTGACTAAGGACTCTGCCAACCCTTAGAGATCAATAATTTAATAATTAAAATTTTAATTTCCCCATTGCCAGTCCTATTATTATTAATTGCCTAGTTCTGGTATTATTGATGAATAAAACCACAGCCTAAAATCCAAGTAATAGAGAGCAGCTCACTTCTAACTCCTGCAGCTGGTTTGGTGCTGAGAAGTAAGGACAATCCTTCATGGATAGTAGAAAGCAAGTACATGCCTAGGCTAGAGATGTGACATTTGGCTCTATTTAGTCTTCTTGAAAATAAATAAGACATGTTGAAGGAATAAGCTAATCACAGGCCATTCTCATGTACGCATGAAAAACACCCCAAGCCAACATGTCCTTAAAGCACCGCTAACAATTTCTTGTTATTCTTACTCCATCACAAGCACAATTCTAAATATACTTTAGAGAGAAAATAAATGTGAAATTTGCTTAACTACAACGGGTACTTAGGAGAATTTACTTTTGGTTTTGGCTTGATAGTATTCTGTTTCTGAAGTTTAGGTTTTAAAACAAGCATTCAATGAGATAAACTGAGAAATTAAGCTTTTATTAAAAAACAAAAAAACAAAGAACAAAAAACCCCGAAAACCTTGGTGTTTTAAAAATGGGGACCATGTTGTAGTTAGCAGGATCTGATGTGAAGTCTCAGTAAACACCAGGCAAAAACAGGCTGAATGTGGGGTTCTGCTTGAGTAGGCCTGCTTGCTGTATTTGACATGGCAGGAGAAACCTCCAAATATGGTCTCAATCTGTCACTTTGTTGGGTCAATAGCCTTGAGAACACACATAACTTCTGTAATTCCTCTTTTGCTCAAAGGTCTAAATTTTTTATGAGTATAGGGGAAGATGCCATAATTTCAGAACTTAGTGTCCCTCTGAGTAGGCACTACACTGACAAACATAACTGAATAATTTTAATGGTAATAGACTGGGGCAATGAAAATGACAATGGCCACCATAGGCTTGTTTGAATGCTTGGTCTCCAGTGGTGGAACTGTTTAGGAAGGATCAGATGTAGCCATGTTTGGGATGTGTCACTGAGGTTATGCTTTGAGGTTCCAAAAGCCCAACAATTCCCAGTTTTGCTCATAGCACTCATGAATAAGGACTCAGTTCCGGTTCAGTGCCATGTGTACCTGCTTGCTGCCATGTTCTCTGCTGTAATGGTGATGGACTCTAACCTTTTGGACCTATAAGCCCCCAACGAACTCTTTCTTCTATAACTTGGCTTGGTTGAAGTACTCTGTCACAACAGAACAGTAAGACACTTGGCTTTGGAGCATATTCGAGTAGAACCCTAAGATTAAGAATACATACGTAGAAAATACCAATTATATAGCATTATTTTAGGTCTATATAAACTCTCATCATTATAAACATTATTTAATATTTATGAAATTTTCATCAGGAGTAGTGGTACAGGCCTGTAATCCATTTTAAGATCCAGTCAAAAAGAAAAAAGAAACAAACTTTAAAGGTACTACCCCATCGACTGACATCTAAATCTCCACCCTTTTCCAGTGGTCTCTGTTCCCTAACAACATACTACCTGAAACACGTAATAGTTTTCTGAGTATCGCTTATCTCACCTAACATGATGCTTTTTAGTACTACCATTTACCCACAAATGACATAATTTCATTCGTATTAAAATTCCTTATATAAATGTGCGAAAATGTCATTATGAAACCCATCATTTTGTACATTTTTCTGATTTCAAATGATGAACAGAACTTTACATCTGCACATGAAGAATGTCTACAAATCTAATATGGCTCTGGAAAACAGTAGGCCATACAGAATTATAGCAGGGATGTAAAGTATGCATTTAGACTATAGGCACAAGTAACCAACTATATGTAAAATAAACCTCAGCATGCACATAGGTATACACAAACTACTCACCAGTGAGCAGACTTACATTTACTGAATCCAAGCCCAAGAGTGACATGTGAAACGTGTTTACGTTTTGCCTCCACACTGGTTTTCTATTGCGTTGCGTCCCACTCGACCGGCAAGAAAGACACAACCAATGGAATCTTCTGCGGCCAAGCTTTATTGCTTACTTCTCAGGAAGACCCCAAACCAGGAAAATGGCGCTGCTTATATAGCCCGCAGTGTGACGTTTCAGCACCTGATGTGGTGTGACAGCTCCTGATTCGTTGCTCACCCATCACCCCACAATTACACCCCGAGAATGGGCAGTGACTAGGAGTGAGTTCACTCTCGAGCCTGCGTACAAGGCTTGTTTACTAGTTAGGCACAGGGGAGGCTAGCGCCATCTTATGGCTCTCCTCAGAGGCTCTCCACAGTTTTCAATTACTGAATAGGTAAACTTTAAGCTACGCTGGGTGCTCAACAATGACGGCTACACAATACTTTTGAGATACGCTGTATCAGACTTCACTGTATAAATAAACACGATCATGTTGATTTTTACTTAAAGAGACTTATAAGAGAAAGTGCTATACATGGTTCATGTAGTCAAGGAAATTCTTTACATATCAGATGCAATTCCACTATGTAGCCATTTTTATAGAAAAATAATTAAATGTTAAATTGCTTCATATCTTATTATGTTCGTAACTTTTGCTGAGCATGGGGATAAGAAATTGTATGCCAGTACCATGTATTTAAATAAAACATAGCCAACACCACCTAAAACCATACAACAATGATTTAAATAAAAAAGATTTTGATGAGGGGAAGCAATGAGTAAGAATAAAATTAGGTGTATCTGGGGAACTGGGAATCAATGGGTTAACTATAACCAAGTGTGAGATAACTTCTCAGGTATTGTCTTTCCTATTCACTATAAATAGCAGTGCATTAAAAGATGGCACTCACAAATTTGCCTCAGTAAGAACTACATAAAGTGAACTGAAAATGAGTGTTAAGAGTTCAGGGCCAGCCGGGGCTGACTGCGTGAGATCCAGCACCAATCACTCAGTCTCACATAAACAAACCAGAGATGGGGGAAGGTACTAGCAAAAACTGGAGGTAAGTTTCAAAAGCAATTTATTAAGTGTCAAAGTATAGTCTGAAACTTAGCATCAGGATGAAACCCACAACACCAAGAATAAAGTAAGATCATCCACAACACCAAGAATAAAGTAAGAAAATCATGTGTGACGCTCCTTTTCTATGTGAAAATTTACTCTAAAAATAGTATACACATATTAATTTAGTATTTTTCTTTTGGCTGCTGGTCTCCTCTTATAAAAAGGTCAGACCTTATTTTCTATCTCATTCTTGTTCTTAACTACTACTGAGAATTGTCCAAAATCTGAGACGGTTTAAAAGCCAGGAGTCCACACACAGCATATGTAACATGTTCCTACAGATTGTGTCTCCAGAATCTGTAATAATGATATAAAACAATTGAATTTAAAGTCAGGAAGTAATACTGTCATTCAAAGTAAACACCTTCTAACTTTGTCTCTGCCTGACTGCACACTAGATTACTTCTACTTTTAAAACTGAGTTTATATCAGAAGTGAAAATCAAACCCTAATGAAAAGAAGACAGAGAACAGTAGTTTAGAGAAAGTAAACTTCACAGCAGAGTTAATTGGGAAAAATTTAATAAGCATCAAATCCACTATACACTGATAATGCAATACTGAAATTGTGAGATTTTAAATATTGTTTTCTCAAAAAAACTTAGTGATTTCTTTTTTTTTTTTTTTGTGGGGCATGTGGAGACAGAACTAAGCATTCACGTGGCCAGTCCACATTGAGTTGACACATTTAATGTCTAAACAGTTGTTCATATTTCATCTCTGTAGTAAGGTAGATTGTGAACTGCTTGTATCTCTGAATCTCAGCATAGGTTTCATGAGACAATTTATAGGAATGTCAAATATTTGATGTGCAAACTCAAAAAGCTCTAGGTTGGAATTCGGTTTTGTTCAGCTTTACTTCAGTGCACTTAACTTGAGGACACAGCAACTATTTTCTTTCCTAATTCCTATGAAAAATATTTCTGCAGTAAAACTTGTTTCTTCTTTACTATAACTGGGTTGTTTTTGAGAAAGATTATCAGCTTTGTGGTTGGTTTTCCACTTGGTAAAAATCTATCAAAACATCCTATTATAATTTGTAAGGAAAAAGAGTTGTTAAAGGCGGTAGGATCAGGAAAGAAATCATCCTTCTTAGCTGTGTGAGCACAAACACTCAGAGCTGCTAAGCCGACTCAGGTGACTCCACGGTGTTCAACTGTCCTGTACAAATGAACAAATGTCTATTTCTGTCACTTCCAGGCTACTGAGAAGCGGAATGAGCTGCACTGCAGTTGTTTGCTGGTCCAATTTTAAGAGTCCAAGGTCCTTTTTATGAATTCGGCCCACTGATATCATGTCCCAGACAAAATCAGTTCAGAAGACAGAAATCAGGGCAAAGACTCCATACAACAAAGCACAGGGATATGCCACTAAAAGTTGTTGTCCATCCATAGCTAATGCAGAAATAAAAATTTTGGAAGCAGAAAAACTACACCATCCAATAATTGTGGCAGTGAGAAGAATTCCTACCATTCCTCTGTAACATGAAAAAAAGAGTAAGAAAGATTAGATATTAAAAGCCAAACCAATTCAAAACTATTCACTAATCTAAGGCAACAAAGTTTTAATGCATGATTTTGCAGAGGAGAGCACGAATTGCAGAGCTCAGCATATCCACTGAGCAATTGATAAGCCTCAAGACATTCTTAATCCATACACGTCATATATACAAACAAGACTATTTATCAAATGCCTAGTGACTTAAAGAATACTTAGTGATTTAATGTAAGCAGTATAATTATTATGCTCCTTTAAGCTGTCTCCTAGCACTATTGGGACCTGGGCTGGATACCTTTGCTGAAGGGCCCCGTGCTTTGCACCGTTAGGATGCTCAACAGTTTTCAGGACCTTTCTCCATTTATACATATCAGCATTCCCAAGCCCCATGACTACATATATATTTACTAATCATATGTTTTCAACAAGCCCAACTGCTTCAAGATTGATAATCAGACTATCAAACATAATTTTAATATGGACGAACTGAAATCTTCCATGTTTTAATGATCATTATTGCTATGGTTTCAGTAAACACAAAACTAGTAAAACTCTTATCAAAGGTAAAACTGAGATTGTATAGAAAACTTCAAATCTCATTTTCATTGTTCTTCACCCAAAATGAGCATAGCATGGTTCGAATCTACAGGAGTATGGTAGTTTGACTATGTGTTTGTCTATGCCTGGCTCAGGGAGTGGCATTATTAGTAGGTGTGGCCTTGTTGATGGAAATATGTTGGGGTGGGCTTTGAGACTCTTCTCCTAGCTGCCTGGAAACCAGTCCTCTCCTGGCTGCAATTGCATCAAGATGTAGAATTCTCAGTTCCTTCTTCAGCACCATGTGTGCCTGGATGCAGCCATGCTTCTTGCCATGATAATGGTTGAACCTCTGAACCAGTAAGCCAGCCCCAAATTAAATGTTGTCCTTTATAGAGTTGTCTTGGCCATGGTATTTCTTCACAGCAATGGAAACCCTAACTAAGACAATGAGGCACAACAGATATTTGTTGGATCAAGGCTTTATCTCAACCTGAAGGTGAAGTACATTTTATTACACAAAGCTGGCCAACTAAATCTGAGTTTAAGATAGATACTTACAGCTGGGAGGTGGTGGCGCACACCTTTAATCCCAGCACTTGGGAGGCAGAGGCAGGCAGATTTCTCAGTTCGAGGCCAGCCTGGTCTACAGAGTGAATTTCAAGACAGCCAGCGCTATACAGAGAAGCCCTGTCTCAGAAACAAAAGAAAAAATAAAAAGATACTTACTGTAAAGAAAATACCACTGCAAAGCTGGACAACAGGATCATGGGAAGAAGACAATAGCCCAGGACACTTGCCACACAGCCAAATGACACACCTGTCATACTCATTAAATTTAACAAACAAAACATTCCTAAACATCCAATCGCACTGATCCCGTATACGTAGCCAAACTGGATTTTGCCAGCCTATGGGAAAAGAACAAAAGAGGTTAAAGACAAGAAGTATCATTTGGGCCTCATTTCACACAAAATGGCACATGCATAAAATACTCAATTCATAAGCATCAAAATCGACAGAAGTGCAGTGGAAGGAGGCAAAGCACTCGGTTCACACCCTTCTTCATCTTAATTCAAATTCTGATCACACTTTTTCTCTATCCCAATCCTCGAACATCTTCCCCATTTCCCTATCCACACAACTCCATTTCCTTTTTTGTAATCTCTTTAGCAACACACAAATGAATAGACAACACACAAAATCACAAAAACTCCAAGCAAAGCTGTATTAAGACAAAAAGTCTTCAAAATCTAAAAATACCATTGAGTTCCTTTTGTGTTAGCCGTCTACTCCTGGGCAAGGGCATATCCTGAAGTATGGCTAATATACACAGTGACTGTATTATTGGAAATCATACAATCAGTAATATTGGAAAAGACTAAATTTTCCCTTTGCAAGTGGGTACCAACTGCAGACAGCTTTTGGTCAGCAGTGGCATCTGTGTTCATTTCTTCCTCAGTGCTGGGAGCCTGCTGTCTTGCTTGAACCTGTGCAGACCCTGACTACAAACTCTTAACTTTGATGTACCACTTGCCAAAACAGGTATCTACTGTATTTCTTGGTAGCATTGAGCTTGGTATACAACTGAACAAATGGGGGAGGAAATCCAGAAAAAGCAGGAAGCCAGACCGCAGGGAAGAGGATGAGAAAGAAAGCCAGGTGAACATAATGAGAAGGAGGAACTTTTACTCCTTTTGTGCCAAATCCTATGCTGGAGTCTACAGTTCTTTCCTTAAAATCAAAAGCACACATGCTGTTAGTTCTGCTCTTATAAAAGATTAACTAGATGCAGTGGCAAAATACCTTTAATCCAAGCATCTGAAAGGAGGGGCAGGCAGATCTCTGAGTTCAAGGTCAACCTGATCTACCTAAGTGAGTTCCAGACCAGGCAAGGCTACACAAGTGAGACCTGTCTTTAAGAACAACAAAACACTCTCATGAAAACAAGTCTGCAGAAAAATCCCAAAGAGGAATTGCAAAAGATGAGACTAAGTCTTGAAAATTCCTCTACAAATTGTGGTAAAATCCTTGAGGCATTTGCTGGACTTAATGTTTACTGTAAATACCTGAGATAGGCTGTGGCCCTTTGAAGAAGCTGAGTTCCTTCACTGAGAAGTGAATTAACTGAGCAGTAAGTAATGATGTCTACTTTGCACAGTGCTCTTCATTTTACAACTCTCAGAGCATGTTTGCTTTTTCTTTTGTTTTGAGACAAAGGTCTCATGCTAACCCAGATTGGTCTTAAAGTGAGAGTAATGCTCCTGCCTCATCCTCACAAATGCTGAGATTATAGGTCTACAACTCCATGCCCAGCCTCTTGTCTGGGTGGTGGCACATCAAAACAATTCTGTTAGGCTAGTTGGGCAGCACAGGGCTATTATCCCACAGAGGGAACTGAAGGACTAAAGTGCCAGGTCAAGGCCAAGTGGGAGTGTGTGTGGAAGCTCAGGTCTTCTGCTTACAGATAGCATTTTCTATCAAGTACATTACTTATCTGTTGTAATTCAGACTGAAACAACAACGTTTTCTTTCAACATACTTTAATATTCATGGAGAACTGAGAGGTGGAGACAAAAACTTGTCATTCTTTTATACTGTAATTCATTAGAAGTTAAAATGTGCTGGGCAGTGGTGGCACACACCTTTAGTCCCAGCACTTGGGAGGCAAAGGCAGGCAGATTTCTGAGTTTGAGGCCAGCCTGGTCTACAGAGTTGAGTTTCAAGACAACCAGGGCTACACAGAGAAACCCTGTCTCAAAAAACAACAACAACAACAACAAAACAAAAACAAAAAAAAAACCCTCCAAACAAAAAAAAGAAGTTAAAATGTACAGGAAAGCTATACAATGAAATGCTGTCCAAGGGCTAGCCATTTGAAATACTTCATTTTAAATCTGACACAACCTAGAATCACTCAGGAAGAAGTAGCTACTCAGTGAGCTACTTCTAGATCAGGATACTTGTGAACATATTTATGAGGGAAGGTCTAGATCAAGCTAGCCTGTGGACATATTTATGGGGGACTGTCTAGATCAGGCTTGCCTGTGTAGTGTTTGTGGGGGACTATCAAGATGAGGCTAGCCTGTGGACTTGTTTGTGGGGGACTGTTCTTGAATACAAGAAGACAGTGCTTAAAGGAGGTTGACACAATTCCCTGGATTTGTGTTCTGAACTGTGTAGAAAGGTGAACTAAGCGGTAGGCATGACTGCAATTGTTTCTGTCTGCTTGTGACTATGGATGAAATAGACTATTTAAAGCTCCTGACATCTTGACATCTGGGTGCTCCATAACTGGGGTTGGGCTAAAATAACCATTTCAGGGTTCCTTAGCCCCATCTCCTCTGGGTATTTACCACAGCAACATAAACAAAACTAGAACAAAATTAAATAAAACCTCAATTTTTAAAAGTATAAGACAATACAAAATACTGCCAATTTTCTAAAATTAAGAAATTCTGATGTTCATTTTTTCTAATCTTTTACTATTACACACATACATACATGCGTATCATCTCAATATACAGTCCAGACTGGCCTAGAATTCACTCTTCCTGCTTCAGTCTCTTAAGGCTCTAATTATAGCTGTGATTTGTTGTTTTGTCTCCTACATCTGACTCAAGAAATTAGTTTTTCCATATGTTGTCCAATACTTACTACTGATGGGGAAATAAGGGATAAGCATAAATTCAAGAAACACTAAAGTCAGTCAAAGAGCTGGGGCTCCAAATGCCTTTTGTTGGAGTATTTAAAATTCTGCTCTCATTTTACCCAACAATCACTAACTTACCAGTAACAGTGTGGCCCCAAAGGCAAGGCAGAACACCACTGGCCCTGCCAAGTCCGTCTCATTCATGATGCTGCCGTCAGCTGCCCTCAGGGGGTGTAGCACCGTTAGTGTTTTTTGCCAAATGTGGTCAAAATTGATACCCAACTCTAAAATAGTAAGAAAATAAGGAAGTCAAAATTTGTGATACGCCTTTAGCAGTTTCTATAAATTTACCTAAAAATTTTATATTTAAAAGCCCATTACTCCGCAGAATCAGAGACTAATTCCTTCCATTTCAAAATAGTTTTCAGCAATGGTCACTCTTGTTACAAATTTTGGGATTTGTGGTGATTTCCAGAATCAATGTCTGAACAGGACACAAAGCTAAATACAAAGGAACAAACAGGGTTCAGCAATAGTCAATGATGCTTTTCAAGGTCCTCATGGCCATTTTACAGGCTGGGCTTTTGCCTATGCCTAACCTCTGTGTTAGACGGGATATGGAGATGAAAAAGACCAACCTCTACCTCATTCTCAAGTAAAAGAACACCTGGACATGGCTAACAAAGAGACTGATTCTTTACCTGGGGCTTTAGGAATACTCATGTAGCCCATGAAGGTACATGTAATTACTGCATGCCTTTGTGCTCAGATTTCTGGAATATTATTTGAGAGTCACCATGCTTTTTATGCAATCAGTAGAGTTTATTTCCATGATATCTACAAATATCATGCTATTTGCTTTCACATCTTCCATAGGCAGAGTTTAATTAATAATCTGAAATATAGATGTTCACACTGTCATATTTAAATATTACGTGCACAAAGAAATGGTCCCTCCTGGTCCAATATGCACTCTCTTCTAAATAGTCACTGACCACTAAATAGTCACTGACCAAATGCTACCTACTGTTCTTTGATAAGAAAGGACAGCATCTCTTTATTATTTGTTTTTCCTAACTAGAGATTAGAGCATATGCTGATCTAGTCTCAAAATACAAAATTTGAAATGCTCTGAAATTCAAAGTTGTAAAACCAATTTAATATTCAAAACATTTTAAGTATAATGGCTCATACCTACAATCTTAGAATTTGTAAGGCCAAGGCTGAAGGAATGCTTCAAGTCTGAGGTCACCCTGGGTTTCAAAGCAAGATCCTGTCTCCGGGAAAACAAAGGGGATGGGTAGCATTTCAAATTTTCCTATTAAAGATGCTAAACTACTGAAGTCCATAAAGATATTTGAAAAACTGAAAACAATTATTTCTGGCATTATGCTTTTCAGACATGGTCTTCAGCCTATACCACCCCATCCTACCTTCTAACAGAGGGGGCTCCTCCTCAAAGCTGTCTCCATAGAATGGCTGAGGTGTTGTTGGAGGATAGGCCTGAGTTGGCTGGTAAATCTGCCCAGTGTATGTCTGCTGTGGCTGCATCATGTCTGGAGGGACAAATCGGCCTTGCTGCGAGTAGTCACAGCCAGCATACTGCCTGTAAATCAAAGACATTTTATGTTTTATTCTCCATATTTCAACCAATTGACAAGTTGTTATTCATGGATTCCTTCTTTCCTCTGACAGCTACAGAGTCCTTAGTCCCTTCCAAACCTCTTTATAGGATCTCCACGAAGAAAAGGTGCAGACGCCATCCTGACAGGCTTGACTATATTTTCCATAGTTTGGCTACCCATGGAATCATTCTTTCACACATCACAGATTAGTAGGTTGCAAATTAGAAGACCTTGGTAAGAAACATCAATTTTAAACTGGGGAGGAGGGTGGGGAGGGAGGGCAAGAGAGGGACCAATCAAGCTTGTTGGTTTTTTTTGTTTTTTCGAGACAGGGTTTCTCTGTAATAGCCCTGGCTGTCCTCGAACTCAGAAATCCGCCTGCCTCTGTCTCCCTAGTGCTGGGATTAAAGGCGTGCACCACCACACCCGGCTGAAGCTTGTTTTTTTTTTTTTGTTTTGTTTTTTTTTGACAGCTTCCTGAATATAAAATGTTCTTGGACTATCTTGTGTTTGAACTGTGCTTTAAAGTTTTCTAAGGGGCTGTACATTTACTGCCTCACTGGATTTATACCAAATCCTGTCTTCAGGAAAAACATTTTATGGTGTGCTATCTAAGTGACTGAGAGGAACAGGACTGCCTTGGAGCCCTGTCTATAAATGCCTGTCTCACCATACACCTAGTGCTTCAGTGGACTAATCTCGTTACCCAGTGAGTAGTATAAAGTTAAAATAATTATTTTAAAGATATTTTTAAAATGATAGCCTACTTATTTTTGATTACTTCTGGATTCTGCTTGAATAATGCAAAAATGTAATGGGAACCATTAATGCTGAGATTTTAAAAATCAAATTAATTTTAAATTAATTACCCAATTAGAAAATGAAGCGCCGCGCGATGGTGGCACACGCCTTTAATTCCAGCACTTTGGAGGCAGAGGCAGGTGGATTTCTGAGTTCGAGGCCAGCCTGGTCTACAAAATGAGTTCCAGGACAGCCAGGGCTACACAGAGAAACCCTGTCTCAAAAAACAAAACAAAACAAACAAACACAAACAAACAAACACAAACAAACAAACAAACAAACAAACAAAAAACTGGGTGTTGGGGCAGGAGAGGTAGAGGTGGTGACACACGCCTTTAATCCCAGCACTTGGGAGGCAGAGGCAGGCGGATTTTTGAGTCCGAGGCCAGCCTAGCCTACAGAGTGAGTTTCAGGACAGCCAGGGATATACAGAGAAACCCTGTGTCAACCCCCCCCCCACACCAAAAAAAAAAAGAAAAAAAAAAAGAGGAAAATGAAGCAATGGCAAGTGTTCATATCTAAAGTCCATTTTGAGATTTTAATAGTACAACCAGTCAAAGTGCCAAATAACACTTGGCTGTGGATGGGCCATCTACATCAGTCTCCTACCATCTGAGGCTCAGAGACCTCCACACAAGTGGAGACAGTAAGAATGTAAAAGCCAGGGCATGGGAGGAGAACTGCGCAATGCTGACTTTTGAATGTGGCCTGGCTGCTGCACACATGAGCTGACAGTATCTGTGCTTACCTTAACAAGATCAAGCCAGTCAAAATTTATACCAAGGCTTGGGGACGGGCCAAGGCCGCACCCATATAGGAAAGCTACTGGAGCTAACAGCTGCTGAGGGAAGAGTCATTTTTTTTTTCTTTTTTTTTCAGGACACTGCCTGCAGGTGAGCTGTTCATGCCCCAATAGGTGGTCACAAATCCATGCACACAAGGTAGTACTAATTAGACTCAGGATGCTATTAATAACCATAAAAAAGAGGACATGAAGTTGGGAGGGAGATGACCAGAAGGCACAAGGAGCTGCAGAGTGGTAGTGAATAGATATGATTAATACACATTGTATATATGTAACAAAACCTTCAAAGAATAAAAATATTAAAATTTAGAAATCAATTGGCTAACTCTAAAATGAGTTATTGCAATATGGAAGTATATCTTAACTACTGCAAATGTCCTAAACACTCCCTTTCAGTGTTATGTGCAAAACACTATTTTGTAAGAGTTTAAGGCGAATTGTCTATTACTAACTACAGCCCCATGAAATGAGTCTATTACCTTCATTATAAGGATATGTAAACTCAAATTTGGGTTAAAGTAATTTGCCACTGTGGTGCCAGGATTCAAAACTAGGCTACTAAACTCCAGTGATCATCAACTTTTAATAACTAATAAGTGTCATTTCAAAATCCTTCTTTACACAGATGGCTTCAAAATTATATTCTCTATCTGCAGGTTTCCAGCTTTTCTGGAACACAGACATGCTGATTTCTTATGCGCATGCCCACTTACACAAGAACAGCCTTCATCGGGACCAGCTAGTTGAGCAGGATAACAATTCTTTTCTGAGTTAGGAGAGCATGCTGTTGTGTCATCTACTAGCACTTACCAGAGTCCATGACATCACTACAGTATCTCCATAAGAGGTTTCTACAAGCTGATTAAATAGTTTATTCTTGAGGGGAAAGCAGGGAGATGGAGAGAAGAAATACAAAAGAAACCAGAAAGAATAGTATAGTTGGCAGTTCTAAAACACTCTAGTCTTATAGCCCCTTTGTATTCTTAAAAATCTACTGGAAATCCAAAGTATTTTATGACTTATAACTATCAATATTTATCAAGGAAATCAAATGCTTAAAAATTTATTTGAAGTAACTTGAAACATATTACACATAATGACAAAACTATTTACAATAAAATTACTAAGAAAAATTAAATTATATAGCTAGATTTCTTTAATCTACTTTCATATTCAGTGT
Organism: Mus musculus; assembly: GCF_000001635.26. Taxonomy (NCBI): domain Eukaryota; kingdom Metazoa; phylum Chordata; class Mammalia; order Rodentia; family Muridae; genus Mus; species Mus musculus. Next base: position 40,215,021 of record NC_000084.6, read on the forward strand.
GTTGTGATTTACTATTACTGTGTTGGTCAAGGTACGTGAAGAAAATCTAGCGTTGCAGACTAGGTATGATTGGAAACTGAGTGCTATAATATCCTTTTCAGTCCTGTAAAGGGAAGACGATCCCTTTGCTGAGCTGGAGCTCACTGTTCAGAACAGGCGAGCTTTGAACTCCCAGATCCACCTGCATCCCAGGTGCTAGTGCTACCAGTGTGCACCAATATACCTGGGCATGAGTATTTTTAATGCTATATTTAAACTCAAAAGTCGTTTTTTTTAATTCAATTTGCAACATAGCAAACTTGAAATAGCATCAATAAACTTTTTATGCCCTAGTTACATTAAAATATATTAATCTGTCTTGCACTTTGTAAATGGGTTGCAATTCTCATGTATAATTTGTAATACTACTTGCTACTTTAAAATATTAGTATCATATGTATCATATTCTAAACATTAGAAAATAACACTTGTTAAAATTGTCCCTAATTTCATTGGGAAAAAAATAATGCTTGTTTGCTACGAAGCTATAGATGATGAACAAAAGTTTTCCAAAATCCCCACTTTTTGGTCTGAAAACTTGAAGCTAGTGATAAATACTAGCAGCTGTTTTTCTTGAAATGAAAAGTTCACTAATTTTTAAAAATTTATCTGCGAAAGACAGAATTCTAACCAATCACAGAAAGTCCTTTGTTTTAAATAAATAGTCTCCATGAAAAGCCAGTGGGTCAGCTAGCAACTTAAGCATGCGTATCTTCCTAGAGACAGTGCAATTTCAGTATGGAAGAGATGTGTTCTGTGACACAGAATATTAAAAAGATGTGTATTAAAGTGTCAGGACTGAATAACAGCCACAGTTCTTCCTGTGTCAGTGGAGGGAATTCTTAAATGAAATCACCTTACTCCCCTTTCCCAAGTGTATGGCAACAACAAATCACATTAGTTCCCTGATTCAGACTCGGGGACCAGACCTTATTTTCTCAACATAACATATGTGCAAATATTGACATACTTGAAAGGCACAAACTGTTTTTGAATTTAGAAGCTCTCTAAAAAATTCCTTAAGATTCATGGCGCATCTTGGAATGAGTGCCACTGATTATAAGCTAGAGGTACAGTAAGCAACAACTTCAAGGATGGGCATCCAAAGGTATCCAAAGGCAGTGTGAAAAAGACATGGGATTTTACTATTTCACTGTCCTGCCATGACCTGTTCTGAAAATTTGAGTCACTGTTGGTTGCAAACCAAACTATGTTGTGGCATGCCTAATTTTTACAATAATGCTTTCATTGCAGGCAAGTAGCATATGCTACATCAACACTGTCATAATCTCTGTGTATCAACAGCAAAGATAAAATCTCAACATAGGCTGTCTACTTATGGTCATAAAAATGTTTTATAAAATATTATCAGATAAGCTAAAAGTAAAAATGTAACAGCTCTCAGTTTCTTAAAATAACTGACTGGTATTACTATATATTTTAAGGGCATATCTAGAAAATGACGTGGTATCAACTCAGATGACATGGTGAAATACCAGTAAGAGGAACCCATAAAATGGTAAAGGCTAACCTCACAGGGCAACTTTAGAACAGTAAGGTCAATACGTCAAAGTTTAAGGCAATCCAGATATTAAACTATATGAACCTAGATTTTCCCTAACAACTGAAGTTATCACTGAGTTTTGATAACAAGTAAGCAAAACCAATAAAATACAAGTTGGTAAGCTGAGATAATATTTAAAATACAATTAGGTGGCAGATCTACTTGCAGGCACATATAGAAGCAAAACAATCTAATTTTTTCATAAAGCTTGGGAACCTTGGGCTGGAGAGATGGCTCAGTGGCTGAGCTGACTGCTTGACCAGAGGTCCTGAGTTCAACTCCCAGCAACCACATGGTAGCTCACAACCATCTGTAATATGATCTGATGGACAGTGTACTACGTACAATAAATAAATGAATCTTTAAAAAAAAGAAAGCTAGGGAACCTCACAAGTATTGTTGCTACTGCATCATACCTTTTACTTTCTCAGGCATAATTCATAAACCTGTATCTATGCTAGCTGATTGATAGCTATGGATATGTAAAATATCTCTACCAGTATGAAGCAATGCTTACTGACATATGAGCTGGTTAGAACAGGAGCAGGTGAACACTGAGCAAGAGGGTTTGTGCATAACAGCTACATGAGAAAAGCAAAGTCACATAACTGTTGGTATAAGGAGGGGACAAGTCACACATTTAAGTTACAAAAACATGATCAGGATATAAGACTGGAAAGAAATTAGCCTGAGAAACTGCATTCTAAACAGAAGATGTCTAATTAGTCTAAAGAGAAAAGATTATTTGGTCAAAAGAAGGCTAACATATAGTGTCAGGTTCTTCAAAAATTCTGTTGTTTAGGGATTTTCCAGATGGAATCTGATCACACATTTATTTGCTTCCAAGTACACAAAACTCTCACTAAAATACGTATTTTGATAAATGAAAGGAACTCTCTCTGTATGATTTTTAATCCTGTCCAACTAATTCAGAATAAACTGTCCCTGGCATATGGTTGAGAGAGAAAAAAAATCTAACCCATAGAGGATATTTTTATATACTCACTCCTTTCATCAACAGGTTAAATTGGAAGATACATCTATCTATACCTCAAATTAAGTAGATTCAAATAATCTATGGGATATTTAAAAACAAAAAACAAAAAAACAAAAAACAGCCTGCATTTTCTTTGTGCTTAGAAAAGCTGTGGCACGGTCACTTACATACACTACTGCAAGCACATTCTAGCAGTGCCTGTAACTCAGATTGACTGGACTCACAGCTTTCCCCTGCTCTCATCCCAGAGCGGTCTTTATGAAGCCTGAATTCAAGATCTATAGATGTACACAGATGACATCTAAATTGTACCAAGTTATGTGCTTGCTAGTATTGGCATGTATGAGTGTATCCACACATTTCTGGGAAATGGGCCCATTGTTTCTGTGAGAGTCTCAGAAAGATTAAAGAGCATCAGGAAAAGGGGTAAGCACATGAAAACTCCTCCACTCTAGGGAGCGACCACTAAGATCTGTCCCATCATTCTAGGAGACTAAAGACATAATGTGAAAGAGACTGACTGAAAACTTTCAAACTACCCCAAACACCAGATAGTATAGATGATCTTATTTTTTTTAACAGTTCAGACCCTAAGATTTTTTGAATTCTCTTTTTCAGCCCAAAACTGATAACTTCTCTAGTACTAACCATAATACTTCAGCATGAGGAGTAATAAAGATTATCAATAGTCCTATCAGTCACCAGATGACTCATAATGGTGAGCTTACACTGCTAACCCATGTCACTGAGCTCTTTAAATATCTGCTGATTCAAATAAGCTATCGAATAACTTTTAATTTTCTTGTGAATAAATAGCCTTATATTCTAGGTAGCTGAAGCACCCATCCAGACTATTTGTAAATATTATTTCAACAAGGTACTTTTTTTTGACACATTAGAAGATTTTTCTTTTTCAGGAAATAAATCATAAGCAGGGCAACCCCTTCAAACTAAAACCAAATGTCTTCTCTCTCTAGACCAGGATAAATGACACTAAATCGCATTCCTGAACAGGAATAAGTTCATATATTCTTTTTTTTTTTTTTTTTAAGGCAGAGCCGGGCATCCAGAACACACTCGTTCGTGAATTACAGACTAAGTAGGTTGTCAAAGTTGAAAAGTTACTTGCTGTAGGGTCCTCCACTTCCTCCATAGTCATAGGACTGCTGAGATTGCTCGTCGATGCTGTAACTCGTCTGGTAGAAACCGCTGTTTAAGTTATCAAAGCCTGACATTGCCAACGATCTGCAAGAGAAGAGAGATGGATGGCAAGCACTGTCTACCTTGGATGGCAAGGTCCTTTGCTTATGCAAACACCCTCCGCCGGGAACCGCAGTCCGCATCTGGGGGTGGTCTGGGGTGGGGGTGGGGAGCTGGGGTCCGAGAAGACACTCGGCAACTGGGGGAGCCGATAGGCCTGAGGCAGAGGCGAGGTCACGCGTAGGCGCCGCTCCAGCTAAATATAAACGAGGGGCCGCGCAGCTCCGGGTCTGGAGAGGGAGTAGGGGGCGTTGAGAGAGACCACAGCCCGCGCAGACAGACCAGGAAGCCGGCCCGGACAACCGCTGCCAGAAGCCGAAAGCGCAACATGGACCCGGGACACTCACCAAACGCCTCGGCGGCGGCGGCGGCGGCGGCGGCAGTAACGGCTGTAGCTCCAGCGGCCCCTAGTAACCCCTCCAACTCAGCTCCAGACCCGGCGGTAGCCCTGTTGCTACGTGTCACAGGCCGAGGAACTGCTTCCGGGGGCACGCCCGCCCGCGCAGGCGCCCTAGCCGGTTTCGCGCGGCCCGGTTGGATTGATCTCCCTCGGGGGTGTGCGTGTGTGCCGGGTGGGGGCGGGACGTAGAGAGGGGCGGTCTTGACTGAGTCGTCCTGTAGCGAGCCAATAGGGAACGGGGAACCTGCTTCCGGCAGCCGGGTTAACAGTGGAGGCGGGAGTGCGCAAGCGGATCAGTGGCTGATTGCTGGCTAGTAAAGAGGGTTTTCTCCTAAGTATTGGGCAGAAGGAAGGACCGGAATGCTGGGCCACTCGGCCCCTCTGCTTCTCTGGACTCGTTGATTCAGGCACCACACTGAGGATTTTATATCTATTATTTAGTCGTTACAGACGAATGACTTTGCTTTTAAATGAGTAAATAAATGAGTTCATTTTCTGTAGTATTGTCTGTCACCAGAAAATACTAAGTGATACTCATTAGCAACTATTACTGTGAGTATATTAATGAGACAAGTATAAGAGAATGACCATATGCCAAGTTTCCACACTGTGGGAACTGTCTAAGGCTTGTTACATTGTCTCATTCAAAAAGTCTTTACCATTTATTTGCGTACAGAGTGCATTGTACAAAATTGCTAATATTTTATCTAAAAACCGGGTCAGTCTTATTTATTTGACCTAAGAAGTAATATTTATTATTTGATCAATGAGTGCGTTTGTTTACAATATTTAATCAGCTAAGGCATTATAGCATGTATATGCATACATATTAATATTTCTATGTATGTGTTAAAGTCCACCTCAAATGCCCTATTTCTGTTATATAAAATCATCCCCAAGTCCTCAGAAAGATACGTTTAAAAAAATGAAAAAGGGTATATGAGGAGCTTTTTTAAAGTATGCCGATACCTGTGCTATGGAAACTATAGTATCAGCATAGCCAACTTTTGTTGTAAAATGTATATAAAAGACTGGCAAGCAAAAACACTTCATGAAAATTTTCATTTCCTGGGATTTGATGAAAGGAAGTAAGGATAAACTGATCATTTGAAATAAACGTATTTATTCTGGGTTAATTTCCTAGTCTGCTCTAAAGTCCTCACATTCAACATCAAGGTTTCCGGGATTGCTTCCCTTTAAGGTTTCCAGGGGAGAATCTGCACTTACCTGTCTCCCAGGTTCTGTGGATACTGCAGACCTCAGCGTTAGTTGGTTTATAAATAGATCTCTCCTCATCTTCATAGGATCTTACCTGTTCTCACAGATCTCCCTCATTGTAGGTCTATCTCTGCCCCAGTTTGCCTTTCCTAAGGCCAGCTGTTCATGTTCGGTGAAGGCATCGATGACATTCCTTTAACTTGATTGCCTCCTCAAAGGCTCCTCCTGGACTTACATTCTCATCGTGGGGAATATGGACTTGAACATGTCGATTGGGAGGACAAAAGTGAATCCACAGCCAGCCCAGTAGTCTCACTGCAGTTCTTTGCCCACACATAGACCAAGCCTCTTCCTTTACACATTCTTAGGTGAACAATAACTTGCCTTTTTTTTTTTTTCATTTTGACTGTAGATTCATGTCTCTGTTGTCAGGATTGCCAAGAGTTTTATCCTGTTGAGGAAATGTCATAGAAGTGGAGTCCCCAAGCTGCACGTTGGCAGTCACTCTGCTATTTGGTACAGACCTCAGTTGGGTTCAGCTGAGGTCCAATGCATACTGAAGGCAAATGCTGAAATAAGATTTTGTCAGTTTCTGAAATAAAAATAAGAGACCATTGAACTATAAACGAGTATAGGCCGTTGAAAGGAAATGCTAATGGCTAAGAATACACATTTGTAAGTACAGATAGTTTGTATATATTTTTTTCCATTTATGTTGACTTTGGGAGGCAGAGGCAGGCGGATTTCTGAGTTCGAGGTCAGCCTATTCTACAGAGTGAGTTCCAGGACAGCCAGGGCTACACAGAGAAACCCTGTCTTGAGAAAAAAAGAAGAAGAAAGAAAGAAAAGAAAGAAAAAGAAAAAAAAAGAATCCAAATTAGAACTTTTCAAAGAGGCATGATTTCACTTTTAATTCTCTCCCTTGGAAAAGTTAAGTTCACCTAACCTGTAATGCTTCTCATGTGTGTGCCTTGTTACATAACTAAGACACTGATTATAAAGCCAGATAAACTCTTCCTTAAGTGAAAATTATTTTTACTTTAAAACAGTCAGAGGCATGTGAGGTTAAGGTTGGGATTTTCATTAAAGTGCACATTTGGTTTTGGAAGTGAAAGGCGAACATGGTTTTACATTTTGTTTTTTACATTAAGTAGTAATGGTGCTTTTTCCTCTTCTGTATACCTAATTTTGAACAATTTAGTGAAGATCATAAATTCCTTACTGTCTAGGATAGTGAATTTTTTCCCATTAGAAAGGAATATAAATAGTTCTTCAACTTTGCTGAGATTTAATTTTAGAAAGATTTATGTAATTTGAAAGAGTATTTTCTTCAAGGTTTATAAAGTAGCATTTCTTAACTCATGAAAAGGCTCAGTGGGGTAAGTTGCTGCCAAGTCAGATTAGCCTTCCTTGCCTCTCTCTCTCTCTCTAAATATTTTTTCTTTTAATTCTCAGTTGACTTCTGCACTGAATGTAACAACTCCTCTTATGACTGCCTAAAATTAAATGTCTCAATATCATGCTCAAATTTTGAGAAAGACCCCAGAGATTAGCCTGAATTCCCTGAACTATCTCTAACATTAACAACAGAAAAAGAAGAAAAAAAGATTCTCTTTTTAAAGAAAATCAGGACAGCAGGTGTCTCTGAAAATGACCAAGTGCTCCTTATTTGTCGGGCTTCACAAACCAGAATTAAAGTGGCCAGGAGAGCATCCATGCCCGCTCTGATTTTATAGGTGAGGGTCTAAACTAAAAAGAACTGAAGGGGTGTGTTGTAAAGACCCAAGAGTTCAAGTGTAGTCTTGACATTTTTGATCCTCTTGGAGCCCCAAGATTTGAGCTATCAGTTCCTGTGTTCTTGCTAGATGCACCCACCATTCAAAGGAAAAGCTCCGCTCTGGGTAGCTTCCTCTGCTTTTGGGACAAAGAGTTGCATCCACCCTAGTCTTCAGCCTAGGAGGTTTCCTCTCCATATGCCAATGAAGTTAAAATAGGCAGCTCCATCCACTCAGAGGGACCAGATATCACCTTATCCTCTAGATTCTAAAAGCTTCAGCCCATATTAGTGTACTCTATTCCTGAGAGCCATCACTGTGGGCCACCTGGCATACAGAGCCGTCAATAAGCTACTTAAGTATATTATTTACAAACTGTTGCCAGTCTCGTATCCAGTGTCAGGTTTAGCATGGGTTCTGTCACCTGATTTTATTTAGGGGGTAGTTAGGCTCTTATTTCACCAAGAAGATTAGTAGAAGATCATTAAAATCATGGCCAAAGAGACTGGTGTCAAATTCATCTATTATTATTATTATTATTATTATTATTATTATTATTATTTCTGTCCCTTTCAGCTGGTAGGTGACAAAGATTAGATGCTAAGTAATGGGAACAATCTCATTATACTAGACATTATTGGGATGTCTAGTTTATAGCTAAACTCTGTCACATAGAACAATGCTATGTTATAATTTTTTAAAATTTATTTATCAAGTATTTACTGAGATACATGGTTTGCCACATTCAACATTCCCCTTTATATTCTAAGCTTGAAGAAGGTCTAGTCTCACATCACCCTGTAGGCTGGATGCAATCCAGCCATTTTCTGTCCTTTGCTTGGGGAAAGAAAAGCTCTTCCTCAAGGCATATAACTGGGTAAGATCACTATTTAGTTTTCCTAAAGCCAGACTCACCATTTTGTGTTTGTGAACTAGAATGTCTAGGACATAAGAGGTTCACATCTGCAAACTGGCTGCCTAGGAGAATATTTATAAATATCTGCCAGTGGATGTCCTTTCTATCAGGGGTAACAGCACCAGTAGATAAGGAGCCTTCATCTGTTTCCAAGACATGGTCTTAAGCACTAGTGTTCGTGGCACATGGGTTTAGGAACTGGGGGATAGGATAGCTTGAAAATCCTTTGATCTATGTTAGAATGGGGTTTCTATATTCATGCCTAAAGACATCTACAGGATCATTAATTTAATTGCCAGGTCATTTAACTTTGAGATTCAATGCCATATTCCTGAATGTTATTATCCTATGTTTGAGTTATCTAGTATTTACAAAAAATAAAAGTAAAAACAAAAACATCAAAACTTTATGGCTTAAACAGTTATCAACACATTTAGTCTCTCACAAACATGTGGCCTGTCAGGGGCTTCCTGGGAGTATCTGGCTTTGTATCAGAGCTTCGGTTGGGCTTGAAGGAATGGTGTTAGTATCTGAACTTCTATCTACACTGATGGGAAGGGATTATCTAGAGCTCTTGATCAGACCATCTATATGTGGCTTCTTTATGTGACTTGAGCCATGACCTAATGCAGTCAAGATTTCTAGGGCATCTTGTGAGTCAGTCAAATGCTGCACTTCCGTCTCTATATCAGCCTTTAAAGTCATGCTTCATGTGCACGCATTGATGGGACCATATCTTTAGTACTGGCCCTGATTCAAGAAAAGTAGGGTTAGACTCTACCTTTTAATAGGAAGATTGGCAAAGAATATTCTTTTTTATATGTGTTAAAACTACTACATTTCAATAGGATGAAAGTGGGAAAGAACAGTATATATTTCATAACCCCAGAGAGGCTGTTATTCATTAGTAGAATGTCCACCCAGAAGTCTCTCTTCTGAAAATGTTTCCAAAGGATATGAAATTAACCCCTTGCAGAGACAGTAATACCATTTATTGAGGTTCTATTCACAACAGCCTAGAAATAGAAACATCAATATCAGATCACTGAATAAATAAATTATACATATATTCAGACAGACAGACAGACACACCACACACACATACACACACACACACACACACACACACACAAACACACACACATGCATATATTAAACATCCAGAGGGACATGTTATTCAAATTATTTAAGCTCGATTTGTAACAATGTGGATGAAACTGAAGGCCAGACAGAGAATGCATGATCTCCTTTAAAAGCCCAAACAACTTGAATATATAGAAAATACGTAAATGGATATCAGAGGCAGGAGAAGAGGGATATTGGAATATGTAAATCATCTAATATGCATGCTGAGTAGGACTATGGTTGTATATGTGCTCTTGGAGTAGAGCACATACAATAGGTAGATTGTTTTGGAGAATTTCGTATGTAACTACAGTATTTACATCATTCATTTCTCTCTTTCTTCCTCTAACTCTTCCAAAGTCCATCTTCTACTCCCTTTTAAATTCATGATCTCTTCCTATCGTTTCATATTTGGCCACTGGGCTTGAGTAACCTATCAGGGGTTCATTCATGGAGAATACCGATTGCCCTCTCTTAGCAGCCCTTAATTGTCCATACTGTGAGATTTCCCTCATCCACATGGGCACACCAACTGGTGGTGTCACTTTTACCTCAAATACATTTTAAGGTACTGTCATTGCAAAAGAGTGGTGGCTGACATGATAGACAATTTTCATTGCTTAACTGTCATAATTATGTCATTACATATGTGATATAGAACCTCATATGATATGACTTAAATAAGAAAATCTAAGAACAAGCAAAAGAGGGGTACAGGGCACCTTTAAATGAACATTCTAAATTTGTCTTGGTTCCTGACCTCTGAGTGAAGGATGACTTCAGGATTGATGGTGTTGACAGTTCTCTTCCCCTTCTGGAGTGAGAGCCCTACAATAGGTGTATGTACATGTAGAGATGACATTCCATTGTTGGTGAATTATTCTACTTTTTGCACAGTTGTTCCACATGAACACATTGCTTTTACATCAAACACTTTTACCACAGAACCAAGCACTCTGGATAACTAGTCTGTTGCATGTGCCCCTGTATCAAGTTGCCCTGAGTATTTGCTGTGTACTTAGGTTTTCATAATACAAGTTAAGATGATGTTGTTTTCTAAAATTTCACACCAGCACAGTATCTATCCTATTCATCTTCTGCCCCCTACTGGTTCTTATGTCCTCTTTCCATCCTATTTGTATATAAGTTTCAAGTCTTTTGAAAAGTAAGAAGGAAAATTATTATTTTGTTCCTTCAGCACATGGGCTTCACTATACAGATGAGGAAAAGATGACTCAGGAAATGTGAGGCTTATCCGATGTCACACATCCAGCTAGAACTGTAAACTGTGTGCTACTGATCCCTCACATGGCTTTAAAATCAAGCCCAGAAACACGAGACCGTTTTTATTCGATAATGACCAGGAACCATTTTTAGAAAATGGAGAGTGCTCAGAAAATATTTGCCAAATTATATTGGCAAGTGTATATACCTGATTTTATTGATCTAATCATCCACTGATGGACACTTGGATTGCTTCCACTGCGTAACTCTTGTGAGTAACCCTGCCATGAACGTGGGCATAAAAATATCTGACACGTTGACTTCAATACTGTTACATAAGTAATCAAATGAGGTCAGGTGCATGTAAGAATGGTACGGCTGTAGACAATCAGAAGTGCCAGAACACAAGGTAATTCTATGATTAAGCTGTTGAGAAACTACCATATTATCTTCCAAAGTGACACTAGCAATTTACACTCTGAACAACAATGTACATAGGTTTCAATTTCTCAGTATCCTAATCCATACTTTATCTTCTTCTCTCCTTATGGCTACCCTCAATGAGATGACTCAATTTGGGGTTGTAGTTAGATTTCCATGTCCCTAAATAATGGTGACATTAAGCTTATCATACATCTTTGGAGAAATATGTGTTCAAGTCATTTGATAAGAAGAGACACTTAAGTTTATCAATTTTCTCCATATACCCAAAAATTAGCAAATAATAAAATCTGTTCTTTTGAGGTTTGAGATACTATGCTACTATTAATCTTAGATTTAAATATAGTGATAAAATACATCTCAATGATCTAGATACTGTCTTTAGTTTGCCAGTAACACAAGAATACAGATAAGCAAGTAACTTGTTCAGAGTCCTATAGTTTTTAAGTAGTAGAATTACAATTGGAAGGTAGACGTGGCTTAGAATCTATATACTTGCCTGTAGCATAATGTTGCCTTTCTTACACTGTAAGACTCTGGTGAGCCTTAGTTTACCAGGGCTCCCCTGAGTGAACCATGTGGAGCCAGAATTGATGCAAAAAGCAAGAGGAATTTATTGTTCCAGTGCACTGGGCTCATCCCAGACCCAAAGGAGAGGCAGAGAACCCCCAGCAGCCTGTTCAGCAAATTTTTAAATGGTTTCCAGGGGCAGAATAGGACATCAGCATCTAGGCACAATATGATTGGTGGAACAGTGTACCCTTTAAACTGATTGGTCTTTAAGGATTGAGGTAGTAGGGGCTTACTCAGCCTCTCTCTCTTCTGGCCTATGTGCTCTTTGACCTGTCTCTTTCAGGAAGGGAGGGGACCAGTGTAATTTTGGAAAATTCCAAAGCTCTGAGCTGACCTCTTCAACACCAGTAAATATTTTCAAAGTATCCTCCATGTCTTTCTTTGCTGTTATCCTGGTAGACTCTTCTGGATGAGATTATACTGCAGATTACTGAATATAAAATGCAAATTTCTCACATTATAACAAGGAACTCATGACCTGAGTTGATCTCCATCGATTATGTCAATGTCCCAGGTTCTCTTTTTAAGAAAGATATTCAGAACCCTTATCTGGCCAACCTAGCAAATAACTAGGGTGTATTTTAGTATATACAAACTATAGATTATAAAAAGAAAACCATAAATATGAAGTCAGTTTTACCAATATTTGTTTGACTTTTGTAAAAGCATGGCAGGGGATAATAGATTATAGTCTCCACTCAGAGCCTAAGGGAACATGATTGAAAACATGAACAGTAAATTATTCCTACTAGCAGTCAGAACTATCCATCATCCTGAACATCTGTTCTTTGCTGTGTTAAGCGCTTGAGCGATACTGTAGTTTTAAGAAATAGTTATAAGGTCTTGTTTGTATTTCCTTCACCTCCTAAACAAAGTAGTAGGTCTGAACCAGATTTGCTTAAGGCAAACACTACACTCCGTGTTCTGCCTCTAGCATACTCAGAATTCGCAGGCAGAACATCAAAGGCAGCTCATCCAGTGTGTTGTAGAGTTGCCATGCATTGTAAAAATGATCTAAATAGGGACAATTTTTTGTGTTTTTCATTTAGAGATGTCATACTTTATCATAGTGATGGAAGCTATACTAATAGATGGTTCAGATAGAGAATAGGGAGAAAAACCATGTGTTCTAGCCACTTATATTGACATATCATCCAGTTTTCTCACCATAAAAATGGTGTTCTCCCAGCACTCCGGAGGCAGAGGCAGGCAGATTTCTGAGTTCGAGACCATCCTGGTCTACAAAGTGAGTTCCAGGACAGCCAGGGCTATACAGAGAAACCCTGTCTCAAAAAACCAAAAAAAAAAAAAAAAATGGTGTTCACACACACATACACACACACAGAGAGAGGGAGAGGGGGCAAGGGGGAGAGGGAGGAGAGGGAGAGAGGGAAAGGGAGAGAGGGAGAGGAAGAGAGGGAGAGGAGAGAGGGAGAGGGAGAGAGGGAGAGGAAGAGAGGGAGAGGAGAGAGGGAGAGAGGGAGAGGAAGAGAGGGAGAGGTAGAGGGAGAGAGATTGGAGATTGGATTGGAGTGGGAATGTATTAATTCATGTATCCATTTACTGATTTGTCATTTTCTCATTGAATAGCTATTGAGTCAGGCACTGTTCCAGATGTTGGTGATCAGCTGTGAAGATAGGAATAAAGCTGATTTCTTCCCTTACAGAGGTGTTTTGTGACTTTTTCTGTGAACAAACAGCTATTCATCCCAGAAAGGGCACAGACAACAGACCCAAGAAACAATTGTTTCCCAAAGTAGCTAGAGATCCCCAGACTGCTCTATTTTCTTCAAGCAGTTCTCTCTTTGCTATTAAAAAAAACAAAAAACAAAAAAACAAAAACAAAGCAAACAAACAAAAAAACCCTGACTGGACAGCTCATCTCTTGCAGATCATAAGCCTAGTCTTGTATGTTATATATCCTTCTGGTCATTTACTCCCGGTTTCCTTTTGATTATACTATAAATCAGCCCAGCCCCTCCTTGATTCTTTAGGAGACAACAAGCAGACTTTTTTTTTTTTTTTTTTTTTTTTTTTTTTAGCATTGCAAAAGAATTCAGAGATCTTTCTGCCTTTGTTAAGCACTTAGTTGGGGACCCTGCCCTGAAATTATCATTTCTACCTTGTGTGGCCCTGGACAAAAACTTTCTCTATCCCAGGCTGACCTTGAACTCAGGAATCTACTTGCTTTTGTAAGCATAAACAAAAAACTTAGCTGGGTGGAGTCCCCTGAGATAACCACTCCTGAAAGCTCCTTATCTCTTTCCTTAGCAACATTCTGACAAACTGGCTCAGAGTGCAGCTGCTTTTGTTCTTTCAGATTCCTGAAGCCCCTGCTCTATGAACTCATGTTTTCAGAGTTCTTTCCCACAGCTTTCAGTGCTGTCCTGAAGGTCCCAGTGTTTACTGATTTTGCTGAGACACTAGCCACACCTTTACCTCCTAGTCTTGAGCTGTCTCTGATTAGCAAGGAGTCATTAACACTAACTGGGAGGGTATTCCTTGAAGGAGGAACAAAAATTATGTACATTATTATATAAGCAAACCTTACAAATATGTACATTATGGGGGGTGGAGGGATGGCTCAGGGGTTAAGAGCACTGACTGCTCCTCCAGTGGTCCTGAGTTCAATTCCCAGCAACCACATGGTGGCTCACAATCATCTGTAATGGGATCTGATGCCTTTTTCTGGTATGTCTGCAACAGCTACAGTGTACTCATATACATAAAATAAATAATTCTTTATAAAGTATGTACATTATTATACCAACAAGCCTTATACTCAGAGCAGCCATCAGTACTCATGCAGGCCCTTGCCTGCTGGCCCTGTCCCAGGGGCAGGAACCATATCATTCCACCCCTGCCAAGGCCATGGCTAACACTACATAGAACACAAATCTTTTGTATGTGAGAGACATGAAAAAAAAACCAAAATCACTTACAGGTGAAGTGTTTTTCCAAGGCTCCTTTTCCAGCTCTCAACTGCAGATCATTTATACAAATTCTCTTTATCAGTGACATAATGCCTTGTCCTGGTTCATTATTCTAATAACTACTAGTTTATTAAGTACAGATATTCAGTTATTATTTTAATTTTCACTTTCCTCTTGTTCTTTGAACTTTCATTGTTTTTATTTAAACAGGGAGGGATTGAAAAGTAATAGGGTTTTATCTTAAAGTCCAAAATATCAATTATGATATTCATTCCTCCTTCAAATTAAACTTACAGAATGATGAGAGAGGAGTGATTTCTTCACATAGTTTCAAGTTGAAATTTTATTGGCTGAGCATATATGAGGATGTGGGGAAAAGATACAAATGACTCAAGGTTATCAAGACGTGGACATTTAATTGCTTGTTTATTAAATAATCTCAGGCATGTTGAAGCTGTGTTGAGTGTTTAGAAGGAGGCTGATTACGGAGGAGAGTCAGCTTGGAGCCTGCTAGAATATGGCCGCCATCAGTAGTGCTCTATCTCAGGCTGAGAGTGCATGAGAAGACATTTATTTGCATACATCATTTCTTCCACAGCCACCCCTCCTCACCCACCCCTTGCTAGAAGAGGATGTGGCTGGTTTAGGATATAGCCCTTTTCTGAACATAGAGCTTACACCCTGGTAAACTGGAGAATTACATATCTGGATTTGTTATCTGCTTTCTTGCTTCTCAGGACAATTGAAGGGCTTCTTTGACATAGAAGTGGCTAAGCAAATGTTTTGATTTGTAACAAACCTGTCCAGGTCTTAGATTTGATTCTTTTATTATTGATTTTATTTGTTTATTTTACTTATATGTTTTATTGTTGATAAATAAATCCACCTTTTCCTAAATACCCTTTGCCAGTACTTATGCAAAACCAGTATTTACCATGTATCTCTCTCTGGAAGTTCATTTGTGTGCAGGATGTAACCATCACGGTCAAAATACATTACAGCTTCTCCTTGATCTTAGTGGAGAGAAGAAGAGAAAATAGCTTCAGCATTTTGTTGCCCAGTGGAGTTTAAAATTAAACATCTGGATGTAGGTGTTTTAATTATAAATTCTTTTCTTTAAACCTCTTAAGGACATTTAATCAATGTGGTCAGACTGGTGGGTAGGAGACAGGGCATTTCAAACTCTGGCAAATGCCATTGGGTAGCTTCAATAAAGATTGGAAAGGTATTCTACTGTCTCCGGTACTTCATTGTCTACAGAACAAATTTAGCAAGGCACTGACTAACCGAATTGTCATTATGCCTAAAGGGACACAAAAATACATACAAGGAGAAAGTGCCAATTAATGAAGAAGTAAATCGTGGATGATAAGGATTGGGTGGTAGGGGATGAGCAGAATTTGAAATTCCATCAGAATTATATAATGTCTCCCTTCCCAATGAAGTGCCTGGCAGTGGCACCACAACTCACAAGAGTTGAGAACCAATACCAGCTTGATCTTTCCTTGAATAGACAGTCTTCCTATACAGAAGTATCAAGGAGAAGAGAGAAGTCCTAACACCATGCTGTGCTCGTGCACAGTATGTGCACCAACAATTTTCATATGCGTTGATAAAAATAATGAATAAATACTGAATTATATCAAAGCACTCATCTAGAATTTGGGGACCTTCAAAAAGATTACAGTTACCTTACTAAAATGTACTGAGGAATAAATGGTCTATAATCTATGTTCAGAACATGGCACTGTTTTGAAATTTGAATTAACTTGTAATCTCTTGGGAAAACAATACAAAAGGTATTAAGGATCTTTTTAGTACAATTCAAGGGAATCTGTGATGTTTATAAAGTTCCCACAAGGGTCAGGGTTAAGAACTGAGAAGTTTAAAATAAACCGTGCTAGGTAATGAGCGTGTTTATGGGAGACAACCTTCCGTTCCAAGTGACTGTGGTCAGCTGTCTTACCATGCACACTGCTTTGAGGTTATCGTCTGCTGAGTTTGGGGGAGGGGGAGAGGGGCGGTTAGTTCTGCCACCATCTTTCTCTTTTTTTGTATTATACTGTGGTACAGTCATTTTGAGTGACAGAGTTGGCATCTTCCTTACCTGTCTGTGATGATAAAGACAGCTGCTCTCTTGTTCCTTTTTTCCCTTTTCCTAAGTGGCTCTGATGACTTCACAGAGCTCCCTTGTCAGGACTACCATGCACAAGATGAGGCTGGCAGACCACAATGGGGGAAACCCACCAGAAGAGCAACCTAGGAGGCACAGGTTAGATGTGGGTAACCAGACTCAGAGAGAGCAATGAATCCCAGAAACACATAAGCACGCCCGCTCTCTGATGACTCCTCAGCCCTTAGTCACTGTTTCCTTCCTGTCTCCTTTATTATTACCTGAATTACAGCTCTGAGGACCACTGAAATTATTTGTTTATTAGTTTCTCTTTTACTAGACTATGAACAATTACAAGGCAGAGTCCTTGACTTATTTATCTCTGTACCCAGATTCTGTGTCTGGGTTAAGAGTGCTGGTTTTGGAGTCTGATTGTCTACTCTCAAACTGATGCCTGTATACTTACTCCAACAAAAACTTGTTTGAATCTCCTCCCCTCCCCTCCCCTCCCCTCCCCTCCCCTCCCCTCCCCTCCCCTCCCCTCCCCTCCCCTCCCCTCCCCTCCCCTCCCCTCCCCTCCCCTCTTCTCCTCTCCTCTCCTTTCTCTTTCTTCTCTACCTTGTCTTCCATGTCTTTCTGTTTTCTTTTGTGGTGTGTGTGTGTGTGTGTGTGTGTGTGATCATCTATATATGTATGTGCACATGTGTATGTGTGGGGTGCACATACATGCATGCACACATGGTGGCCAGAGTTGAACATCTGTTGCCCTTTGTTGCTCTCCACCTTACTTCTTGGGACAAGATCTGGTCTACACCATAACCAAAAGGATCTTTGGGGGAGGAAACAGTTTATGGGCATTACACTTCCTGGTCACAGTCTATCTGTCACTGAGGGAAGTCAAGACAGTTTCTGATCAAGCATGGCATAAACTTGAAGCAGAGACCATGGCAGAATACTGCTTACTGATTTGCTCCCAGGCTCACATTTAGTTACTTTTCTTGTATAGCCCAGAACTACTTCTCCAATGGTGGCACCAGCCACAGTGGGTCAGAACCTCCCATATTAATCATTTATCAGGGAAATGGGCCATAGACATGACCACAGGCCAGTCTGATGGAGGAAATTCCTCACCTCCCTCTTCTTTGTGTGTCAAGTTGACATAATTAGCCATAGCAAGGGGTTCTCACCAAACATGGAGCTAGGTTTCAGCTAAGCTGGCTGATCAGCAAGCTCCAGGGGTGGACCTAGTCCACCTTCCCAGCACTGAGGTTATAAGCGGGCACTGCTATGTCTGGCTTTACATGAATGTGAGGAGTTCAAACTCAGATCCCCATGCCTGTGTACCAAGCCCATTCCCCACTGAGCCAGTTCCCTACACCCTCTGTTTTGATGCTTGTTTTCTTACCTTAAAAAGTCACTGAATAAGGTTTATTGTTTATTTGAAGAATAAATGAAATACAGGGTAGCAAAGTAATGGTTACCTAGTAGTGTTTCAGTAGTTGACATATTATATGTATTGGTATTAGTAATGTGTTCTTGTTACCTGCTTATATGAAACATTGGGCAAAAAGAGCACACATTTTGCCCATCTCCTTCCTTATTTCTTCTGCCTCCTTGCTGTTAACATTTCTTCCCTTCAAAACATGGTAATTGATGTCACCATCTCTGCCACGCACACTCCAGTGAAGTCTGCTTGACAGGCTGAGAAGCCTGGGAGCACTCACGAGGCATAGAGTTTCATGGAAACTCACCTCCTGGAGCTTTGATGTTCTCATTGACCCGTATACTCATACCCTATCCCCATGTTAGTCTGGTGTATGGATCCACGTGCTCTCTTTTAGTATTATCTTATTATAAGTGCTTTTTAAGATTGAATTCTGACATAGCCAGAGCCTTCGCCAGTGTTCCAAGGTTCCAAAAGCCAAAAAGCTTGGAATTCAGCAGGAATGCAGTAAGGAAGTTACCTATTCAGTAACTAATTAAGCATTACAAAAGACGGAGCCAGCAGCCCAGAGCTGGTCTACAAAGTATTTACTAAGGACAGTAACAAATCTCACCCAAACAAGGGAATACCATAATAGAGCTAGGGAATCCCACTGAGACAGGGATCTTCTCTACATCCAGGTTTAGCAAGCTTCCTATTAGAAACAAGTTGGTGAATTCTTCTGAAGACCCAGGAAATAGGGGGGTTGTGGTATTGCAGTATTCATGAAAAGGTCTGCTAGTGCAGAAGCCCTGGTGGTGGGCTTAACAATAGACTAGCTTTACACCTGGCTCCCTTCTTAGTGGCAGTGGCCTGGTCCCCACCTTCTTTTGACGTATACATTCCTTTTGTATTGCTTCTCTGTAACTTGGTGGATTGTATCTTGCCTGATTTCTTGTTATTCTTAGGTATAAAAAGTTTGATGCTGGACCTGAAAAGATACATTCGGATTCTACACGATCTCGAATGTTGGTCTGTCTGTCACTTGCTGACTCCTGCCCATCTGCACCCAGAGACCCGTTCCACACAGACAAGGGACCCAGAGGGTCTGCAGCACCTCTCCTGGCTGGTTTTCCCCTACTAATACTTGTTATTATCTGGTGTTTAACATGTTTCTTTATTTCTTATCTAGGATGTTAACTCCACAAAGACATCTTTGGCTATTTTTCGTATGTGTATTTATTTCTGTATTTTCAACATCACAGCAATGCCCAACACATGGGACATTCTCAACAAACATATTTTGAATGAATAAATGAATGGAAATACTCACATCATGATGTATATAAAATCTTGAGAATTGTCATTTGTATTAAACATTTAATGCATGTAATCCTCACTATTACTGCATATATTAAATATGTATAACTCTAATTAGTGTTATGCATTTAATGCATATAATCCTTACTAGTGTTAACCATTTAAGAGCATGTAACCTTTACCATATTAAGAGTATATAGCCCTCACTAGTGTTATGAATTAAAAGCATATAATCCTCACTAGTGTTATGCATTAAATATGTGGAACCCTCACTAGTGTTACACACTAAATGCATGTACTCATTGCTAGTGTTATTCATTAAGTGCGTGTAACCCTCACTGGTATCACACATTAAACACATATGATCCTCACTAGATTTACACGCTAAATGCATGTAAGCCTGACGAGTATTGCTCCTTAAGCCCATGCAGTCCTCACTAGTGCCATGCATTAAACACTTGTGGCCCTCAGTTTACCAAATGGGCCCAGAGAAGCATTTACCATTCCTTTTCTTTCTTCCCCGATTGGTGTATGTGTGAGGTTTTAAAGAAACCAGGGATAAATAGCTAACTGAGGTGCCTGTGTCCACCAGTCTCTCACTGAGTACCTGTTACAGAGACTTGGTTCCTCAGCACTTCACCACCACACCCCTACCCCAACACACCCAATGGCACACACCTACCCTAAACCTCTCCAGCCTCTGGGCTTCCCTTCCCCCAGCTTCTCTCTCTCTCCCTCCCCCTCTCTCTCTCTCTCTCTCTCTCTCTCTCTCTCTCTCTCTCTCTCATTCTTTAATCTTGGCCATTTTGGATGCATGTTCTCTTGGCTCTCGGCTCCTTGGCTTCTGGTTCCTCTCTTGACCACTTGGTTCTTCTCTCCTGCCGTCTCACTCTCCCCATCCCTCTCGCTCCTCTCGTGGCCCAGTCTATTTTACTGGCCTGGTTGAGTCTGAACCCTTCCAGATGCCTCTGACTGAGCTCTCCCTCATAGCTACAATAAAATCCTTCTACCTTCCTGGTCCTATACTGCTGCTCATCCTCCCAACCCCGGCTGCCTGTGCCATCTCTTCCTTATGCTCTCCCAGGCCTCAGGCTTCCTTATACCCTCCTGGGCCAATATGATTCTTCTGTCTTCTTACTCAGACTCGGAGATTGTATTAAAGCCTTGGTATTTTTTTTAATTAGGTATTTTCTTCATTTACATTTCAAATGCTATCCCAAAAGTCCCCATACCACCCCCCCATCCCCTACCCACCCACTCCCACTTCTTGGCCCTGGCGTTCCCCCATATTGAGGCATATAAAGTTTGCAAGAACAAGGGGTCTCTCTTCCCAATGATGGCCAACTAGGCCATTTTCTGCTACATATGCAGCTAGAGAGAAGAGCTCCGGGGTACTGGTTAGTTCATATTGTTGTTGCACCTATAGGGTTGCAGACCCCTTCAGCTACTTGGGTACTTTCTCTAGCGCCTCCATTGGGGGCCCTGTGTTCCATCCAATAGCTGACTGTGAGCATCCACTTCTGTGTTCGTCAGGCCCCGGCATAGTCTCACAAGAGACAGCTATATCTGGGTCCTTCCTTGGTATCTTTTTGCACATGGTTCGAACACAATACCATTCGATCAATGACCAAAAATGGGCAAGCTTCATTTTCTGATTTACTCCCTCATGTGGTAGCAATTGCTGCCACCACACACATCTAATGTTCTCTGCCCTACATTTCCAAAAGTCTCTTATCTGTAAACTTTTTCTACTTTTCCATTGTTTCCTTTTTCAGCCAATGAATTTATATATTTATTTTTTATTGGTTTTTTTTTGTTTGTTTGTTTTGTTTTGTTTTTTGTTGTTGTTGTTGTTTTTTGAGACAGGGTTTCTCTCTGTGTAGCTCTGGCTGTCCTGGAACTCATTTGTAGACCAGGCTGGCCTCGAACTCAGAAATCTGCCTGCCTCTGCCTCCTGAGTGCTAGGATTAAAGGCGTGTGCCATCACGCCCGGCTTTATTGGTTATTTTATTTATTTACATTTCAAATGTTATCCCCCTTCCCACAAACCCCTTATCCTCTCCCCTCTTCCCCTGCTTCTATGAGGGTGCTTACTCACCCACCCAATCACCCTAATATTCCTCCTTTTTTAAAAAATGATTTATTTATTTTTATATGAGTACACAGTAGCTGTCTTCAGGCACATACCAGAAGAGTGCATCGGATCCTATTACAGATGGTTGTGAGTCACCATGTGATTGCTGGAAATTGAACTCAGGACCTCTGGAAGAGCAGTCAGTGCTCTTAACCATTGAGCCATCTCTCCAGCCCCCTTGCATTCCTCTATGCTGCATTATTGAGTCTCCACAGGACCAAGGGCCTCCCCTCCCACTGATGCCAGACAAGGCAATCCTCTGCTACATATGCAGTTGGAGCCCTGGGTCCCTCCACAAGTCTTTGGTTGGTGGTTTAGAACCTGGGAGCTGGGGGTGGGGGTGGGGGAGTCTGGTTGGTTGATATTGTTGTTCTTCCTATGGGGTTGCAACCCCCTTCAGCTCCTTCAGTCCCTCCCATAACTTCTCAGTCAGATGGTTGGCTGTGTGCATCTGCATCTGTATTGGTCAGGCTCTGGCCGAGTCTCTCAAGGGACAGCTATACCAGGTTCCTGTCAGCAAGTGCTTCTTGGCATCAGCAATAGTGTCTGGGTTTGGTGTTTGTAGATGGGATGGATCCCTAGGTGAGGCTGTCTCTGGATGGCCTTTCCTTTAGTCTCTGCTCCACTCTTTGTCCCTTATTTCCTTTAGACAGGAGCAATTCTGGGTTAATATTTTTGAGATGGGTGGGTGGCCCCATCCCTCCTTGCCTAACCTGTGGATGTGTTCTCTACAGGTTCTCTCTCCCTTTTGTTGGGTATTTCAGCTAATGAAATACTTTCCCACTCTTATAAGTCTTTTATCTCTATGATCTCTTTGCTTTCTGCTCTTGAAAACCTCTCAAGATTAGGCTTTATATAAGTATTTGTAAGTTCACTGGGTATAATTAAAAATATGTAACAAAATATATCTTAAAACTTTTTTTGTCTGTTTTTTTGAGACAGGGTTTCTCTGTGTAGCCCTGGCTGACCTGGAACTCACTCTGTAGACCAGGCTGGCCTCGAACTCAGAAATTCACCTGCTTCTGCCTCCCAAGTGCTGGGATTAAAGGCATGCACCACCACTGCCCGGCTATCTTAAAGCTTTTAACAAAAGGCTTATAGTTAAAAATCTATATACAGATAATCTTAAACTGCTAAGCATGCTATCTATCTATCTATCTATCTATCTATCTATCTATCTATCTATCTATCTATCTATCTATCAATCTGATTCAGCTGTTTTTTTTAAAGATCTATTACTATATGTAAGTACACTGTAGCTATATCTTCAGACACACCAGAAGAGAGCATCAGATCTCATTACTGATGGTTGTGAGCCATCATGTGGTTGCTGGAATTTGAACTCAGGACCTCCAGAAGACTAGTCAGTGCTCTTAACCACTGAGCCATCTCTCCAGCCAGTGATTCAGCTCTTACTTAGGATATATTTTATATGTAACTTAGAGTCAACACTTATTAACAAATAGATTACTGGAAAACAGGTATTTTTACATAGTAACCATGTGGCTGGCAGCCGTCTTACTAATGTTCAAAGTGAGAACATACAATGTAACTTTACCACCATCTCGATTGAAATGACCATGTAATATAAAGCAACCAATGCAACAATCATGAAATTTCTTAGTCCTACAGAGTCATCTGCTTATCAGTGTATCTCTTTTTAAACTAAGGAGGCAATAGCAGGTCTTCAAAATACTTTGGATTAGGATGGACTTATTTATTTATTTATTTAATTGAATATTTTCTTTACTTACATTTCAAATGTTATCTCCTTTCCTGGTCCTCCCCTCCCCCAACCCCCTATCTCATCTCCTTCCCCCTGCTTCTATGAGGGTGTTCTCCCACCCACCCACCCACCCACCCATTCCCACCTCCTAGCTCTGGCATTAACCTATATTGGGGCACTGAGCCTTCACAGGACCAAGGGCCTCTCCTTGCACTGATATCCGACAAGGCCATAGGATGGAATTTTATATGATAAGATCCTAAGGTTAGAAAAATATACTCAGGTTGACAGAAACTGACTTAGAGATGTATGATCTTTGTAAACTGTGTTTAAGACCAGGCTTCTAGAAATTTTAGATAAGAAACAACATATGTTTGATAAATATTTGCTAAATAGTTTTATGAATGTTCTACTCAAGTTAACAGTAGCTGGCTTGAAGATATGCATTTAGACTCTTTATCTTTGCCAATTTGGTTAAGCTTTAGATATGTAGATAAACTGAATACAAGAAACTGTGATATTCTGTAATGATTTCTGAATAATGTAAAGGGCTCAGAAAAAATAAGGTTTCCAGTTTCTGTATGAACTTTATTTATGGTCTAATAAAGTTCCCAGTTTCTCTGTGGACTTCATTTATGGTTTAAAGTTTTATTTTGATCCTAAAGGGTCTTAAATCTTCAGCTCCAATTTTAAAAGCTCAGATTTCACAGGGATAAAGCTGTTATCTCCTAATCTTACGAAAGCTACTACATTGTTGTAAACTGTTAAAGATGATTAAGACATGCAAATGAGTGCTCAGTCACCCTGTAAATTATCAAATTCTTTAATGTGAATTTAAAATCAGAGCTATGCTCTCGGTCAGGCTAAGTACAAATATAACTCACCTAGAGACAAACTTTATGTAGCCTCCTGTATATGGTTTCCAAGGTTTAGCAAGCAACTAAAAATAAGTAAAGTTTGTTTAAAATCAGGTATGCTTAATAGACAGTGGTCCTCAAAATCTTCAGATGTCTGTCTGCTGAATATGGCTTTTAGAATATTTAATGAAAAAGTTTTCCATGATAGACAGAAATGCCAAATCCCAGGAGTGACCTTATGTTCCCCAAAGAAGACAATGGGGCACAAATGACTCCACCTGGATTGTGGTAACACTAACCACTTTGCAAAACTGCTCAATGCTTCACCTGTCATCAGGGGCCTGCCCACACTGTGGGCACCCTTGTTTTGACTGCTCTACACTGCCTTGCCAAAGTAGGTCAGTTTTTTCAAGTTCCTCTTCCACAGAAAAGTCTAAGACCTTCTGCCTCTGGTAGCTGAAGGCTGATGCCATCCTGTGCAGCAGCTGTAATTCTCTCTGCCCCTGAACAAAACCATCGAGGCCATGAGAGCTAGGGTAACTGTCCAGGAACATAGCTAAGAGCAGAAGAGAAAGAACATACTTGTTGAGATGGTTGCATAAGCTTGTGTGACTGGAACTTCAGTATCAAAGCCCCTCCCCTCAGCGGGCTACTGGTTCACACCGTTGGTGGATGTCTGCTCTGTGCAGGGAAGGTAGACTGAGGAAGATGAAGTCTGTATTGAGTTCTGTATTATATCATAGAAATGACTTTACCCTGCAACTGACTTTTTGCCCAGAAGCCCCTTGTCTTCTCATCCTTTACAGAATTAAGCTCAAACTCCTTGGCACCTGGCATTCTGATCCTTCATAGATGCTTTCGCTCCAACAAGTATCACTCACTGGTCTTTTCCTGACACCTGCAAGTCCCCAGATGGCCCCTAAAACATTTATGTATCCATTTTTCTTCTATGCACATAGAATCTTTTCCTCTGTCCCTCAAATTTCACCCTCCTTTCAAGGTATAACTCCATCTGCGCTGTCTGTGATCTTTCCCTCCATCTTTCATCACAGTCACTTATTAAATCTAGAAAACAGCCAGCTTTGCTCCTACTGGGATTCCTTAAGGAGCATTTACCTGTCTTTTGTTGGGATGGGTGCTACTAGCCTTCTCCCTCCACAGATGGACCTGCTTCGCGGCTTGTGTTTGTGGTGATTCAGAAGAACTGGACTCATTTTAATTTCTGCCATTCTGTAGGTTCAGGCTGCCGTTTACTGTTTCACACTGATTCAGAGTAAATGCCTGGATTTACACCTATACACATGCTTATAAAGTTTACTAGCAGAAAGAAAATTTTAGGGCCTGCTTAGGATAGCATGATAAAGTTATTTAGGATTTCTTTTCATATGGTCAGACAGGAGAACTTTCTTTTTCCTTTTGTAAAAGACTGAGCAGTGAATTAGTGTGTGTGGGGAGTTGAGAAGGGGTCGTTTTCACACAGAGTTTGGAAGGGTACTTCAGGATGGTGTGCTGAGGTGGTTTCGCTACTCACTCTGTTTGGGGGTGGCTTGGGACTTAGGGAGACACAAACAATTCAAAGCAAGCTTCCCCTTCAGGATCTCAGGTGATGGGCAGTGTCCCTCAGGTCAGTGTCCTTGTCCTTTGTGCAGGAAACTGTTCTCATACTGCCCTCTTCTGTCACCATGTGTTGCTAGTGCCAGTGACTTCCCAGGTCTGGCTTGGTGGAAATTTCAGTTTGAAGAAGTAGTCGTTAGAGGCAGATAGGAACAAACACATGTTCAACACGATGCACATTTTATTTCTTTAGCTTCTCCCTACATATGACTAGACCATTAAATCTTATAGTGAGGTATTAGTTCAATTGCATTCTAACTTAAGATTGTACACATGGTAACAGATGACATTAGGGTCAAAGCAGGGCTAATTACAGATATGTATTTGTGTTCAGTAGGGGCTTCTCGATTTCTTCTCATTTCCTGAGCTTTGCGGTCTCTTGCCTTAGATATCAGAAGACAGACACTGCGTGCTGCCCTGTGGCTCTTTCATTGGTGACAGATTTTTTTGGTTCTAAGAGCA
This sequence comes from Mus musculus, assembly GCF_000001635.26. Taxonomy (NCBI): domain Eukaryota; kingdom Metazoa; phylum Chordata; class Mammalia; order Rodentia; family Muridae; genus Mus; species Mus musculus. The sequence goes on from NC_000084.6 coordinate 40,241,135, forward strand.
GCATGAAAGCATGAATCCTGGCCCCTCATCTATCAAAGGCAGCACCACTCCTGTGACTATCCCCAAACGTGAAAGCTTCCTCTCAGGACTTCTCTTTAGCTCTCTATCTCTTCTCCTTTGCTTGTGAACTTATTTAATATATCTCTGAAAGAAGTAAGGTCAGGTAGCAGAGGGCTTTGAACCTGTATTGAGGACTTTGGGCTATATTCTATAAGCAGTGGGAGCCAACTAAGGTATATGAGCAATTAATATATGCTAAGGTTCATCTTAAAGACATGAAGGTAACTGATGACATCATTATAAAGATAGCAGTGTCAGCTTGTGTTTAATGAACTGGGATGCTATAGTTTAGAAACTATATGTTTCCACATATGTTCCCACTGTGTTAGAGGGAACATCAGTGAACTCATACAGCACTATGGCTCCCTGTATCCCTCCAGTACACCTGAGATCCCAGCTAGCTTTCCTTCATGATTCACCTTCACCCTGCACTGAACTACTTCCGGTGCATCGCCGGATCCTTGCAGACTCATCTCCCTCATTTCCCTACAGCTAATGTTGCTATGCTGACAACCCACCACTACAGTTGGCCAAGCCATCTTTTGAAAAGCAAGTGAATACAAGACCTCTCTTGCATTTGACCTAATGAGATCTGTACTCCTAGCACATGGTAGATGAGACCCCATGGAGCTTGGCCCCTATCTTCTTCTTAGACCATCCCTCCCCCTTTCCTTTCTCTCTATGGCCAGTGATTCCCCAGCTGTCTCAGTTCCCTCAACAAACTCAGCCTAGACCCATCATTCCTTGTTTTGATCTCTGCCTACAACAGTTTCCAGAAAAGCAAATGGCTGTCTCCATGTCTCACAGAGTCCCAGCCTGAAGCATTTATCCACTTCCTGGCCACAGCCAACACATCAGTTCATCAACACTATTACTATGTAGCTCACAGACAATATAACTTGGGGGGATTATCTTGATTATGTTTGCTGACTTAATTAGTATCTATGTTTGCCGTCTATAATGGAAGTTTCATAAAGGCAAAGACCTGTCTATTTTATTCATCTCTGGATTCCAAGATTGAGCAGAGAATTTAGAGCTTGACTGGATCATAGTAAGTTATCAATAATTATTTGTTGAGCAAGAAAAAAACCACATTAAAATTTAAAAAAGCACAAGATAAATGGAAAAGAACAGATATCAACTATTCGTAGTGAGAATAAAGTGGCTTAACTTGATTACTGGGGACTGAGGACCAGTGGAAAGATGTGTTGCGTGGCACTCTAAAGGTCTATGTGTTAAGTGTTCTGCCAGTACTAGGAGTCAGTGATATTCTGAGAAGTGGAGTAATCTTCTTCCTGTCATTGTTTTCTGACTTAGAGTATAAGATGTTTTACTTTGAAATATACTCCTACAATTTTGTGCTGGTTTTCTTTCTTTCTTTCTTTCTTTCTTTCTTTCTTTCTTTCTTTCTTTCTTTCTTTCTTTCTTTCTTTCTTCTTTCTTCCTTCCTTCCTTCCTTTCTTTCTTTCTTTCTTTCTTTCTTTCTTTCTTTCTTTCTTTCTCTTTTACATAGGCAAAAATAACTTTAATGTAAGTTTTAATCCAACAGAAAATTTGATGTTTTTGTTTGTTTGTTTGTTTGTTTGTTGTTTTTCTGGATTTTTTCAAGACAGGGTTTCTCTGTATTAGCCTTGGCTGTCCTGGAACTCACTCTGTAGACCAGGCTGGCCTCGAACTCAGAAGTCCTCCTGCCTCTGCCTCCCAAGTGCTGGGATTAAAGGCGTGCGCCACCACTGCCTGGCAAAAAAAAAAAAAAAGAAAATTTGATGTAATTTGTTTCCTGAAATTCTCAGTAATATGCATCTTGTATTATAGGAAGGAAATAAAATAGAATAATAAATTTTGGTCATGACTTTATAAGCAAATAGTATTCATGAAACAGAACATATAGACAAATGAGCATTTTGGGCTGTCCTCTGGTCCACTGCATAATTGCTGGCTGGTATCGCTGCATTCTGCCTGTGTTTTCAAATCACTCTATTTTTGCTTAAATAAAAATCAGCTGTTGGAGATTTAAGAAATTGAAAGGTTATGTTCTTAATTTGTCTCAAACAGTATTTTATACAATGATATCCACTAAGTAAATAGTATTGGATTAAACTGTTTCTTTTAAAATTTATTTGAAATTGCCCAAAATGAAATTCAGATGTACAAGAGACATTAAATGTGAACTGTGATAAATAGGGAGTTGCTACTAACTAAATATAAAGTTTCAAATATAGAAAATGAAAAACTGGAAATCAACTGCCATTACTAATATAGCAGACATAAATATATTAGAGATGTCTCATGTTATTATTTTATACCATAATACAAATGATAAATTGTTTTATTCTTCTGCTGGTTTTCTATAGTCCCAAAGCAATGGGGGCCAATTGAACTATGGGGTAGACACCACAAAACTGTGAGCTAAAACAATCATTTGCTGTTTGGTTGGAACCCCTTCTCAATCCAGCACTAGCTGGGAAACCCCATCCCTCCTCCTTTCTCCAGCTCTACCTGCTCAAAAGCCTCCAAAGAAAAGGGGCCAAAAGCCCAGTTCCACCTTCCTTCCTGATGTTGCCAGCCACCCAAAAGCCTGCCTAAGTGCTCAGTTCTTGACAATACTTGGGTGTAAACCCAGCTCGTGGCTGGCATGTCATTGATCATCTTTCACTTACAATTTATAAAAGTTCCCTGCCCAAGTGCAGGTACAGGGTTTTCCTGGCCCCATTTCTTTGGGTTGGTGAACCCACCCAGGAGCAGTGCCTAATAAACCTGCACTTATCTGCTTTTAATCTGGTCTGATCTGGCCCATATTAGTACTGCCGAGAGATAAATAGTCTATTATTTACTATGTAGCTCAATTGTCTCAGGTATGCTGTTAAAACTGTAGAAAGTTGAATGGGAAAATCAGTAAATGAATGTTCATTTAGGCAGTGGAGAGAGGCCAGCGATGACATCAACAGAGTGAAGAACTTAGTGGGAAAGAATGGATGTAATGGTAAGGCGATTGACCTTTGGTTCTGTAGACCATGTGAAACTGGGAAAAGATTAAGGCTAATTATATAAGTTTTTGGAGTAATTTCCATAATGATGACAGTCCATTGATATTGAATTACATCAACAGATGTGAGCGCCTGACTCGCCAGCAAAGCAGACGCCACAACAGGATCCTTCTGCAACACATTTATTGGGAGAGCATTTACTGCCGAGCCCAGAACTGGTGCTACTTATATAGGCCTAGGAGAGGTGTGTCTCACACCCAGATTGGTTATGCATTCTACCTCATTTGCATGCTCCTCATCTGATTGGTTATTCTCTCTTAGTACCTCAATGAGCCTCATTATCATACCTCATTTGCATGTCTCTCATCTGATTGGTTATTCTCTCTCAGTACCTTACTGAGCCTCATTATCATTCCCGGGCCAGGCAGTGACTTGGTGAAAAATTTTACTGCATATGTACACATTGGTTGTTTACCCAGACTTATGAGTGGTGGCCAGCAGTAGCCAGCGCCACCTTGTAATGGCATATGTGGCTTCCCACAAACAGAGTAGAATATGATGTTAAAATTAGGTCAAAAGAGGGATGTATAAAAGGAAGAAAGAAGAAAGGAGTGTTAATTTCTTTTGTGTAAGGGTACCATAATGGGTTAAGTGACATCCAACATGGAAAGAGTCTGGAAAGTATTGAGACAAAGATTGTTAAGAATGACAATTTGGCAGATAGCAATTGATCCAGATGCAAATGGTTGTGGTTGTCCTCAAGATATCCTTTGATGTGCCCAAACATTGTTTTGGTCTGAGGCTGGGTACCTCCCAGGAGATTAGAGATTAATGAAACCTTGTTTCCTTCTCTCTGAATCTGTACAGAGTTCAGAGTAAGGTGTGACCAATATTACTGGATCAGCTGTACCTGTGTTTTCATAGAACCAACAATGTAAGTCAGGTTTTATGAGAAATGCACCAGCAAAAGACACTGTGTATGAGGTAACTAATGGAGACACCCACAGTTGCTGAGCTGGTTCTATGGACGAGATGGATGGTGAATGAATCATCAGTGTGTATTATCTTACTAGTTCTTACACCGCAGTAGAGGTAGAAACAGCTATTGCTGCACAGGTGGGAAACGTGTGGTAGATGATGGAGTTCACACTGTCTGATCTCAAAGCTCACTCCTTTAATCATGGTATCCCATTGCTTGGCTGTGTAGAAAGTAGTGATTTTTATGTGTCTGTTTTTATTTAATTAGTGTATTATACTAATTATGACATTACAAACATTTTTTTTAATTGTTGATTCTCCCTTCTCCTCTTCTGCTGGACTCTTTCCTGCCCTGCCCCTGCGTCTTTCCATCGACCCACCTACAAGCTCCTTTATGTGTTCTTGTCTGTATCACATATTATACTGCCTTACCCAGCTTCTCCAGCACCTCTTTTTGTCCTCTCCTGGCCTTTTAGTTTCATGGCTACACCCATCCACACTCTGTTTTTACACACATCTACAGACATTGTAAGCTAGGATTTGTATATGAGCAAGAACATGTGATATTTGTCTTTCTGAGTTCTAGTTACCTTAATGAATATACTACTTTCTATTCGTACCTGCTTCCCTAACATTTTCAGATTTTCATTTTTCTTTACACTGAATAAAATTCCATTGTGCATGTGTGCAACATTTTTATTTTCATTACCTATTCATCAGCTGATGAACATCTAGGCTTGTTCATTTCCTTCTTATTAGGAATAATGCAGCAGAAAGCATGGATGTATGTGATGGATAACCTTGCTTGTCAACTTGACTGCATTTGGAATAAACTAAAACCCAAGATGCTGGGCACTCCTGTAAGGGATTTTCTTAATCAGATTACTTGAAGCAGGAAAAGCCACCATGTATCTGGGCTACACCTCTTAGTGGCAGCCCACATAGAAGAACAGGGAAGAAGGAAACTTGTTTTTTTTTTTTTCCCTCTGTGCCTTCAGTCTTTCTAGCAAGTTCATTTATTCCATCACTGTGGCTGGTATTAAATCCTTCTTCAGCATTCCAGCATAGACTGAAGACCAGCAGCAGCTCTCCCCAAATCCTCTAGGACTCCAGCACTAACTTGGGACTGCTGAGACACCCAGATTTGTGAACTGAACAGCCACCATATTCTTGGCCTTTCTGCTGTGAGGAAGTCATTGTTGGACTATTAGACCACATCTTATAAGAAAGTCTAATCAATACCTTTCTCTGAGTTCTGTTCTGTTCCTTTCAGAGACTCCTGACAATACAAGGTATGCGTATTTCTGTGGTAGGATACTATTGTGTAGCAGTTTCCTCTGAGGTTAATACCCTATTACATCTTGGGGAAGGTTCACCAAGATTCATTATTAGAAAGGAGTTAAAAGCAACAGGATGTTAAGACAGAGGTGAAACACTCCATCCTGCTATGGAGCTCCTCAAGGAAGGAAACAACTCAGGCATGAGGAAGTTCCTGAATCGAATTAGATTCACCAGGTCTTCCCTCTCCTAGCATATATAACAAGGAGGACTGCCAGGAGATACTTTTAGATAAGCTGAACTGCCTGGAAGAGGCAGAAACCAGAAAAGCTACCTAGAAAAGGCTTTGGCCAATTAAATTGCCAGAGACACTCTAAAACCTGGTGGGTTGCCTGCAAGTGTCCAGTGAGATGTGGGTTTCCAAGAATCAATAAATGAAATTAGCCAAAGTGTGGTGGGACACACCTTTACTCCCAGCACTTGGAGCTCTGAGTTCCAGGCCAGCCAGGTCTACAGAGCAAGTTCCAGGACATCCAAGACTACACAGAAAATTCCTGTCTCAAACCCAAAACCAAACAAAAGAACCTACAAAACAAAACAACACAGAAATTACATGAAATTAATAATTTTTTGCAAAGGTAGTTCTCAGCAGAGTGAGCAGCCAGCCTACAGGTTGGGAGACACTTTGCTAACCATACCTCAGAGAGTAATTTTTCATGCTTACACTACTTCATTATGTATTGGCAGATTTATTTCCTAAACTCGACAATAAGTCAGCCATTTGCAACGGAAGTTGACCAAAACTCTGCTAAAGTTGTCTTGTGCTGGTTGAACTAATGCTTATTCTCTCATGAGATATTCTGTGTTACTCAACTACATTGAAGAACTACTAAGGCTTATTCAAAGTCAACTTCCTTAAATCATCAGGCTAGTCTTAATTATAGGATCTTCTGAGCTGCTGAAAGGGGAAGACTATTTGGGATTCTCTTACCTCCAAATCCCAGCCTACAAGCATTCTATTGCTAGGCTGCTCACATGTACCATATGGTGCTGTGAGTGTTTTACAGTTCCTTAGGGACATGGTATTATCAGTCTTTGGAAATTATCCTTCTTTCTCTGAAAGTATCCTGATGAAATATGCCATAGATTTCTTCTATTTATTTTTGTGATCTTTCCATGTGACAGGGAGCTTATGTTGCCCTACATGAGTCAAAGAGTTTCTCCCAGGTAATAATTATTTGCTGATCTGGATTTCTTAGACTGAACCCTGAGGGAAATTTGGAGATGTTGCAGTGAAGCCTGCTTGTTACTATCTAGCATCTCCTTGGCATTTTGTAAAATCACCAGCATTTTGGCTCACACACCTTTAGCCATCTTGAACCAGAGTCTCCTGGCACCCAGAAATAACAAGAAGGGGGACCTGGTGGATATGTAGACAGAGTAAGAGGGGAAACTTCAATGGATTTTAGCCTGCAATGGCTGGAAACCAATTAGGCATGCTATATTAATGGACTAACATTTATATATACATATAAAATATTCCTGAGGTCCTTAGTCCCATAGGAAATCAAACCAGCTTGGAGTGGTTCTAAATAAATTCAAGATGAGTGCTCTTCTGACTTCAAATCCAGGAAATGTATAGGGGAGCAAGATGTCACTTTCTTCAGTTCATCAATATCTGTTAATGGACACTTGAAGCTAAGCAAGATGCTCTTTATATTTTTTGATAACATTGTCTTTAGTTAGCTTTCTGTTTTCCGTAGAATTTCTGCTTCTTTGTACATAAGATGTTCTTTTATTTCCATGAATCAGACATTTCCCAAGTGATTTCCTGTATTAGTACCTTCTGTGTGACCAAAAGCAACTTGGGAAGGAAACGGTTTGTTTTGCTTACAGTTCATTATAAAAATCAGTGAGGGCAGGTTCTCATGTAGGGCAGGAACCTGGAGGCAAAAGCTGATGTAGAGGCCATGAAGGGGTGCTGCTTACTGGCTTGCCCGACTTGCTTTCTTATAAAACCCAGGGCCATCCACTTAGGGATGGCACCAAGCACAATGGGCTGCCTCCACCAAAGATCAATAATTAAGAAAATGTCTTGGGATTGTAGAGATGGCTCAGAGGTTGAGAGCGCTGACTGCTCTTCCAAAGGTCCCGAGTTCAAATACCAGCAAACGCATGGTGGCTCACAACTGTCTACAATGAAATCTGGTGCCCTCTTCTGACATGCAGGCAGAACACTATGTATAAAATAAATAAATATTTTAAAAAAAAAAAAGAAAGAAAGAAAATGTCTTACAGCCAGATAATATGAAGGCATTTTCTCAGTTGAGGCAACGTCTTCTCTGATGACTTCAGCTTGTGTCAAGTTGACATTAAATTGGCCAGTACACTCCCCTTCCCTTATTAAAATGTTTCAATTATGAGAAACAGTTGTTTGGCAGCCAGACACCTATATTTTCTTTTTCTCAGTATCCAATTCATTTGAAACAAACAGTTGAGCTGGGCATGCCTGTAATCTCAATCACTCACTGACTTAAGCAAGAGAATTCCAGGTTCAAAGTCAGGGCTGCAGAATGAGATCCCACAGAAAGAAAAAAATCAGGAAAGGAAAGATTGGGAGCTGGAGTTCGCTCAGTGGCAGAGTGCTTGCCTAGCACGTGTAGGTCTCATATTTCATCCTCAGCATGGTGGAGGATGCAGAGGAGGAGAAGGTGAGGACGACAAAGAGCTACTGGAAGTTGGATTTCTTCAACTTCATTATCAGCATGTACAGTCCTAACTTTCATCATTTGTTTCAGAAAAGCTGCTTTATTTTGAACAGAAACTTAAAATATGAGTCCCTGAATGTGGGTGCCCTAGCATTTGGGGCATAGATGTTAATGATACAGCTGACAGACCATATGAAGATCAAGAAGAAGGAAAACCAAAGTGTGGATGCTTCAGTCCCACTTAAAAGGGGGAAAAATAATCATGGGACGTAGAGGGTGAGAGGGACTTGGGAGGAAGAGAGGAAAAAAGGGTGGGCAGGATCAAGTGTGAGAGGAGACAGGGGAGATGTACAGAGAGTCAGGAAATTGAACAGAGGTGTATAGCAATGGGGGATGGGGAACTGGGGGTAGCCAACAGAAAGTCCCAGATGCCAGGAAAGCAAGAGCCTCCCAGGATCCAACTGGGAGGACACTAGCTGAAATATCCAACAAAGGGGAGAGAGAACCTGTAGAGACCATAACCCAATGTTTGGCTCAGCTCCCACTTGAGAGATGAGGCCACCCACTCATCTCAAAATTTTAACCCAGAATTGCTCCTGTTTAAAGGAAATACAGGGACAAAGAGTGGAGCAGAGACTGAAGCAAAGACCATCCAGAGACTGCCCCACCTGGAGATCATCCCATATGCAGCTACCAAACCAGTCACTATTGCTGATGCCAAGAAGTGCTTGCTGGCAGGAGCCGGGTATGGCTATCTCCTGAGAGGCTCTGCCAGAGCTTTACCAATACAGATTCGGATACTTGCACCCAAATATTGAACCGAGCATGGAGACCCCAATGGTGGAGTTAGGGGAGGGACTGTGGGAGCTGGAGGGGTTTGCAGCCCCATAGGAAGAACAACAATATCAACCAACCAGGACCCCCCCCCCCCCCCAGAGCTCCCATGGACTAAACTACCAACCAAAGAATACACATGGAGGGACTCATGGCTCCAGCTGCATATGTAGCAGAGGATGGCCTTATCTGGCATCCATGGGAGGCAAGGCCCTTGGTCCTTTGAAGGCTTGATGCCCCAGTATAGGGGAATGCTAGGTCAGTGAGGTGGGAGTGGGTGGGTAGATGGAGGCACACCCTCATAGAAGCAGGGGGAGGGGGTGGGATAGGGGGGTTTTGGAGGGGAAACCAGGAAGGGGGATAACATTTGAAATGAAAATAAACAAAACACCCATGGAAAGAGTTACAGAGATAAAGTTTGGAGCTGTGACGAAAGGATGGACCATCTAAAGACTGCCATATCCAGGGATCCATCCCATAATCAGCTTCCAAACGCTGACATCATTGCATACACTAGCAAGATTTTGCTGAAAGGACCCAGATATAGCTGTCTCTTGTGAGACAATGCCGGGGCCTAGCAAACACAGAAGTGGATGCTCACAGTCAGCTATTGGATGGATCACAGGGCCCCCAATGGAGGAGCTAGAGAAAGTACCCAAGGAGCTAAAGGGATCTGCAACCCTATAGGTGGAACAACATTATGAACTAACCAGTACCCCAGAGCTCTTGACTCTAGCTGCATATGTATCAAAAGATGGCCTAGTCGGCCATCACTGCAAAGAGAGGCCCATTGGACTTGCAAACTTTATATGCCCCAGTACAGGGGAACTCCAGGGCCAAAAAGTGGGAGTGGGTGGGTAGGGGAGTGGGGGTGTATTGGGGACTTTTTGGATAGCATTGGAAATGTAAATGAGGAAAATACCTAATAAAAAATTAATTCTAAAAAATAAATAACCAATAAAAATTTTAAAAAACCCAATGACTTCATGAAAAAAAATTTTGAGTCCATCTTCTGTTACAGAAATGTGTCTTTCCCTATGAACGCTTACCCAGCAAAACAAACTAACAAACAAAACCTTCAGTTTTGACTACAGTGGGCAAATGGCCTTGCTACCTTAACCACAGTGTTTTATTTACAAGAGTGAATGACTCGAAAGAGCTTTCTTCTGGTCAGTTCTAGTCCAAAGCACGATGGGACACAAACTTTGATATTTGTGTTTGTATTCTGAGAGTAGTCTTCAAGGATGTTTTCCAGAAGAACTGCCTCATAAGCTCTTACTGTTATTTCAGATTGTTAGCTGGATCTGAGACTGGAGTGGGTGACGTCAGAGGTCTACCCCTCCAAGCTGACTGTTCAAGGCTCATCTAAACTCTTTAGTGTGAGACTTTATACTGACAGTAAGTACCACTGTTTGTTATGCTTTGCTTCTGAAGTAGTGAATCAACTTGGTGGGTTGCATTTTAAGGCTTGGCAGCTATGTTTTAGTCTCACTTTCCCATCAGTTATCAGCTTCCTTTGTGTGTGTGTGTGTGTGTGTGTGTGTGTGTGTGTGATGGTGGCAAAGGAGGTAGAGGTCATCCAAGGTCAAACTCTCCCCCTCCATCTTACATGAACGGTATAGAACCAAAGACTACATATAGCATTGGGCATGTTCAAAGAAACAAGAGACAGACCTCAGGACTCTAAGACACCTAATCATTTTTCTCCTGGCACAACTTTTTTTGGCCTTGCGAGATTCTGTCACATTCAGCTTTGTGTTTCAATGACTGGATGCTGTACTGCATGCAATGTTGACACTCAAGAGGGACATGTGGAATGTGACCTGTCCTGGTGGACGTTAGTGCTGGTTTTCATGCGAGCCACTGGGATACGGATTATTTTTAGTTCCCTATTCTGTTTCTCGGTCTGTCTCACAGGTCTGTCTCACAAAAACCTAAACTTTCCCATAAACTGAAAAACTGCTCAAATGAACATTAGTCATTACCTGGCACTTCATGCTAGCAAGAGCAAAGATTTTGAAAACAGAATTGCATTTCAGTCTTGAGTCACTTTTATAATTTCTTTCAGCCTCTACTGGAGGCTGACAATGAACTCAGCTGAATGAATACTGATGGCGATTATTAAGCATTCACTGAGAGCTGCAGAACGTGCCCAAGGATCCTCTGTGCATTGTGATATTTAATCTTCACAACACACCAAACGAAGCAGGCCTTCTTATGGCCATTTTACTCTGCCTGGGAGGCCAAGTCCCCGCTGTAAGTCATGATTCCAGTTGGGCAGGACATAAGGGGGACTAATGATCATGGAGATGCTTCCATAAACAGCAGCCATTATAGTGATGCTGATAGTGGCAGATGCTGATAGTGATGCTGATAGTGATGCTGATAGTGATGCTGATATAGTGGCTTTGGGTGCTTAGTATCACAAGTACCCAGCACCTTAGCAGGAGTGGGCTCGGAGGTCAATATTCTTCCTGAGAGCAAAGACAGCATAAAAGCTCTCTCTGCTGGACAGGAGAGCAAACTTAATGTGTGGGAAGTGATTACATTGTCCCCACATTACAACTATCCCATTTTGAATACACCTTCAACGGTTCCGCTATAGGAGGGTACAGAAATATAGGGAACAGGATACAGACCAAGACAACATTTTTTAAAAAAATATTTTATCTAATGAGTGTTTTGCTGTGCTACATGCTTGGATCTCACCAAGAGCAAAACAGTCTGCCCTGCTCTTCTTCTAAAAGAAATCTGTTGCTATCTGTTGTCTGGCCTTTGGGCTGCACGTCCTATCCCACAATGTTTCAGTGGAGAGCTGTCAGAGGGAATCATATCACCAGCAGCTTGATCTGCTGACATGAAGGACAGGAAAACACTTGCAGCCTAGACTTGGCTTCTTGCCTTCTGTTGGGGCACCAGACAGCCGCCTTACTGACAGCAGATACTCGCTTACTTTAGCACTACTTAAGTCTCTCCGTGTTCCATGCTTCCTTCAAGCCGTTTATCTCTTACATCTCACCTCTCTTTGCTGGTGTCCCCAAGACAGAGGGAATAAGGCCTATCAAACATGGCGGATTAGCTTTAGGTCTACCATCCCCATGTGAACAGGCTTCAGGCCAGGCTCAAATGGAACCCCTGGCCACTCCTGAGGCAACAGAGGCCCTGATTTCTTGAGGTTCAAGGTAGATCAGCATATAGATTTTAGCAATCGAGCTAACAAGGTAGCTGGCAATTATGAGCCGTTTACTATAGGAAGGGAATTCACTCAGCATAGAACTCTAATACAGAATGTTGCTGTGTTAACAACCGACACCGTGTTTCCTGTGGTATAGACAAATCACAGGTCGAAAGGTCAGCTGTACTGGTGAGTGTTTGGTCTTTCAGTTCTCAGAACATGTTTCTGAGGGCTGGAAGTAGAATTTCATTTGACAATGCACTGTAGCAATAAAAACTGTGGGGTGTTGGGACATGTGAAACCCTGCCTCTTGTTTCTCATCTCCCCCAGTCCTTCCTGAGAGGTTCTGTCCAGAGGTCAAAAGCAATTTTTCACATTGTGTTAATTTGCTAGGTGTTACCAGTCCACTCTCCAACATCAGTTAGGAACTCCTTGTTCCTGCTTAGAGGATGAGAGGATGTTTCTGCTAGCCGTGTAGCTGGCAGATGACTCACCTGAAGAGTATCTAAAGAACTCAAAGCCCCGAACAACAAAAGAACAAGCAATCCAATCAACAAATGAGCAAATTGTCTGAACAGACACTTCTCAAGAGAAAAGCATACTTGGCCAGCAAATGACCAAAACCAGATGACCCTGATAGTCCTTCTCATGCCAGTCAGATGGTTATGACTGACAGGCAAAAAAATACATGTCAGCCAGGATGTAGAGAAAAAGGAACAGTTATGTAGTGCTGGCGGGATTGGGAATCAATTTAGTCATTACAGAAAACATAGATGTTTCCTATGAAATATAGAACTGCAAAAAAAATATAAATGCAGTTTGATATAGCTATACCACTCCTGGGTATATCCCAGATGGAATCTAATCCACACTCAATGAGACACCAACAGGTCCATTTGCTTTGTCCTGCTATTCATAGCAGCTAGGTTATGGAATCAGCCTAGCTGTCTATCAACAAATGAATGGGTATAAAAGCTCAACACACACACACACACACACACACACACACACACACACACACACACACACACACACACAGGGCCCTACTGGAGTTTTACATAGCCAAAGATGAATAATGTGTTATTTGCTAGAAAAATGTATGGAACTAGAGGTCACCATGTTAAGCGAAATATGCTGGACTTAGAAAGAAATGTATCATGTTTTCTGTTATATGTGGAACCTCAAATAAAAAAGTAAACATCATTTTTAAAAGATGACCTGAAAGTAGAACTATTATTAGGAAGCACATTACTATTGTAAAACACAAATATTATAAGGAGACTCAGGAAAGGGGAGGAAGAGAAAGGGTTAAGAAGATGATTGGGAACATAGAAGCAAGCTAAGTATAATGTGCACAAATAGAAGCATCCCTAAAACCATCAATATGTATAATTAATAATACTTACCATTTTCAAATGAATGATTGGCCTGAAAATATCATAACCTATGAAACAAAGATGAATGAGCAGATCTCTTTCCTCTCTCTCCCTCTTCCTCTCCCTGTCTGTCCCCTCCCCTCCCCCTCCTTCTCCCTCTTCCTCTTCCTGCCTCTCTCCCCTCTCCTCTCTCTCTCTCTCCCTCTGTTCTCTTCGGCTTTCTGAGACAATGTCTCACTATGGGTATCCTGGAACTCAATGTTTAGATCCGTCTGGCCTTGAACTCACAGAGATCCACCTGATTATGCCTCCCAAGTGCTGGGGTTAAAGGTATACACCACCATACCAGGACAGAACTCTCATTTTTAAGTTTAGAACATTTTCCTTTGAAATTGTAGACTCTTTAGCTTTGTAATTTAAGTTAATATTAGAAACCCTGTAAAATGACTTGGTCATTAAATTGTATAATAACCTTGAAATTCTTATTTTCTTATCAGCTATCCTCTCTACCCCTAGTCTAGAATACATAATGAACGGAATAGTTTAACAACTGCAGCAATGGTCATAATGTACTGATCACTTTTTAAAAATTAGAGGCTCAGAAGGAGGATGTATATCAGAGGTGGAATTTTTGCTGTCCACCTGTGAAGGTCCATCCACACTACCATGTGCACACATGTTTTCTCTCTCTCTCTCTCTCTCTCTCTCTCTCTCTCAACACACACACACACACACACACACACACACACACACACACACACACTCAGGTTAGGTGTGGTGGCTGCCGTAATCTCAGTTTCCGGAAGAATCAGGAAGTCAAAGTTAACCTTGGATACTTAATAAGTTTGAGGTCAGCCTGTCTCAACATGAACGGTAGAAACAAAAGCCCAAGCATACACTTACTTTCTTATTCACCCCAACCAGTATTGAAGTCTGCATAGACTCAGACCTACTCTTATCTCTAACATGGTGAAAATGAAATGTTTACTTTGTTGTCATGGTGAATAATGAATACAAAGTAAATTCAGTTCACTATAAAAACTTAAAAATAGGTAACATTTTTAAACTTAGCTAAATTTCCAGATAACAAACTGTCCTGATAGTTTTGGACACTAGATGGCGATATAAGCGCATCACATAAACATTTCCTTAATTGGTCCAGCTTTAAAATCAAGGCGTTGGAGGCCAGAGAGCAGGTTAATGCATTAGTTTAAGCAGCAAAGTCAAATATAATCAGGTGTTCGAGAGTGAGCTAATATTCCAAATGTGTTCAGTAACCCAATGATTATTGAAAGAAAAGATTGTTACACACACACACACACACACACACACACACATTTCAGTCTGCTGTTGAAAGATCTTCAAGCTAATTCATGGGGCAAAAGTTGGCACTGAACACAGGAATCTCCTCCATTTCCCTCCATTTTTGATTTTAACCTTTTAAATTATCAGTTGTTTGGGATGGTGTGTGCTTCACCTTATTGACGAATAAGTGTGTTCTTATCAGAGATGTGAGCCCAGGACATTGCATATTTTTAGGGGAAATGGCGGAGTTACTGTAAGCTGTTGGCTGGGCCATTATTGACTGGCAGGCTCAACTGGAAGCACTTCGTTAGTGTATTAGGTTGCCCTGGAAATGCCTTCTTGAAACTCTAATGATGCACTTAAGGGAGCCCGCTGGGACAGGAGTAAAATCTCTCTTAGCAGGCAGGCGTGTCTTCCACGGGAGTACTCTTGGGATGGGTTGGGATGGGCAGGCACATTCAAGAGTCTCAGTAAGGAGGCAGCCTCAGAACAGGTTGCAGGAGGCAGTTTCTTTCAGGTGAGTCAAGATAATGACTTACTGCTAAAACTCCTAGTTTTTTATGGATAGTTGAATTTTGAAAGAGCATCCTTAATCCTGTTCTCGTGTGTGTGTGTGTGTGTGTGTGTGTGTGTGTGTGTGTATTGGTGGATGGAATGAAGGGGAAAAGGTATTTGACTGAGTATGACTGTAATCCAAGGATGTTTTTAAAAATTACAAACACTTGTAACTTGAACATTCCATAGGATTAAAGGGAAAATGGCTTAAAAGGAGAAGTGCGCCCGCCCGTTTGTTTGCAGAGTCACGCGTTTGAAGAGTTCCTCCGAAGGTTTTTTTTTTTTTTTTTTCAAAAGAAAATCACAGCCAGGATGGAGGGTAATTGATAGGGGGAGGGGGCTGCGGTGGAGGGACAACCAAGGAAGAAGCTGCTTGTGCAAACTCCAGACCACAGGCTGGGGGCCCCTGTACCGTGCAACGTCCCCGCCCTGTGTCAGCAGCCAGCGCCTCTGGTCCCGTGCCCACCGCGAGCGCACGTCCCCGTCAGTGCTGGCAACCTGTCACCGCCGAGGACGTGACTCCGAGCTGCCTCCGCTCTCTCCAAGCCCTATTCCTTTAAGATGATGTAATAGTCATTTCCCTGGATGGTTTCTTGCCTGCACTGCTCACACAACAGCATCCGAACTGCTCCTGGCACCGTGGGACCTCTCAGCTTCGGAGCCCAAGCCCCGCAGGCATCTCTCGCCTTCCCGGCTGCTTTTCCTTCCCACCTGGCGGGGACATGGGCGTCCCTTTGCCCTTGCCTGCAGGTGGGGTGGCTGCTGCAACCCTGGGGGGCGCATCTATCTGTCGCCCTGCCTCTGGGCTCTCTGAATGCCTCTAAGTCCAGGTACCTCTTGCAACTCTTCCAGGTGCAAAGGATTTATCTGTTCTATAAGGTTTGGATTTCGTTTTTTCTTTTTTTCCTACGGAAGCTTTGGTTGAATATATATATTTTTTTCCTCTGCTCCACTTCTTCGACTCAGCATCCTCTCGGTTCAACTTTTTTCCCCCCCGATTCGTTTTAGCTAGAGATTAGATGTGAATGCATACACCCATTCATACACACATAGAAACGTACACCTACTAGAGCTTAAGTGTGGAATCATTGTTTTCCGAGAGCACCAATCTCTTGACACTTTTCATCGATACCTCTGTCCTTTACCTGTTTGGGATTTGACAAGACGTCCAGGCTCAGTGTGTGGCTGTGGTTTCTGATTGCTCTGGAAAAGGTTATTTCTTCGCAAGAACTGAGTCTCCAGCACTCACTCGCTAAGGTAAGCGCAGAGACTCACTGCTTTCTCTGTCCTGCTGGAAAAAAAAAAAAAAAAAAAAAAAAAAAAAAAAAAAAACGGGTCTCTTTGGAAGTTGAAAACTGCATATGCCTTTCACATCAGATTTGCAAACAGGATCGATTTGAACAGCAGTTGCTGGAGACAGTGGCATGTGGATAAACTTAAAGACTCGATACACCCCTAGGGAAGAACTCACTCAGTTAAGGAGTGATTAAACTCCGTAGGTGCAGGCTGCTTATGTAAAAATAATATTCCCTCTTCCCTGTCATTTTGCCCCCCTCTCTCCCTCTCTACTCTCCCCAGAGGTCTCTCCTTTTCTGACTCATTCTGGGTCTGAGGAAATCGTTTTTCTCTTTTCTCTTAGACAGACCTCTGAGTAACTGGGCATTTGGCCTTCTTGCCTACAGAGCCTAATGGAAGATTGAATGTAGAGGAGCCGATTATTACATCCTGTGAAGTAAGAGCTCGCTATCAGCCAGCTTTTAACTTCTCCTCCAGCATTATTTCAACTGTGGACTCTCCTAAAATCTGCTTTGTTGGGAGAATAAAAACCAAAACAAAACCAGGGTAAGAAGGGGTGATTTAAAAAGAAAAGTTAGTATCTTTATCTTACCTCACTCGTGGATGCAAAGTCTAGGGCTGTAACTCAGTTGGATTGCACCTTTAATTCCAGGAGGCTGCAGAAGAAAGGGACAATGGCTCTAAGTGGGAACTGTAGCCGTTATTATCCTCGGGACCAGGGGGCTGCTGTTCCCAACTCCTTCCCTGAAGTCATAGAGCTGAATGTTGGCGGCCAGGTTTACTTCACTCGCCATTCCACATTAATAAGCATCCCCCATTCTCTCCTGTGGAAAATGTTCTCCCCAAAGAGAGACACTGCTAACGATCTAGCCAAGGACTCCAAGGGAAGGTTTTTCATTGACAGAGATGGCTTTCTGTTCCGTTATATTCTGGACTATCTCAGGGACAGGCAGGTGGTCCTGCCTGATCACTTTCCAGAAAGAGGAAGGCTGAAAAGAGAAGCTGAGTACTTCCAGCTCCCTGACCTCGTCAAACTCCTGGCCCCCGAGGATGTCAAGCAAAGCCCGGATGAGTTCTGCCACAGTGACTTCGAAGATGCCTCCCAAGGAAGCGACACGAGAATCTGCCCCCCCTCTTCGCTGCTTCCTCACGACCGCAAGTGGGGTTTTATTACTGTGGGTTACAGGGGATCCTGTACCTTGGGCAGAGAGGGGCAAGCAGATGCCAAGTTCCGGAGAGTCCCCCGGATTTTGGTTTGCGGAAGAATTTCCTTGGCAAAAGAAGTCTTTGGAGAAACTTTGAATGAAAGTAGAGACCCCGACCGAGCTCCAGAAAGATACACCTCCAGATTTTATCTCAAGTTTAAACATCTGGAAAGAGCTTTTGATATGTTGTCAGAGTGTGGATTCCACATGGTGGCCTGTAACTCCTCGGTTACAGCATCTTTTGTCAACCAGTATACAGAAGATAAGATCTGGTCGAGCTATACTGAGTACGTCTTCTATCGTAAGTAGCTTCTGTTTATTTTTGTGTGTATTAGTTCTCTTCACAAATACTGGTTTGGGATTACAGTTATGCTAAACTATAGGTAGAGTCCTAGATGCTACATACAGTTCAGTTCTTTCAGAGCCTTACTGGGAGATTCTTTTATCCCGGAGGAATCTGGTTCTTTTCCAATGAAGTTACAGGATAGTCAGAGATTTTAAAAGTCAGAAGGGACCAATGATGTTGGAATAGTTTCTAAGGAAGCATATGTGACTTTTTCCTGCATAGTGATTTGTGAAAGTGGGGTTGTTGTTGGTTCACAGGGTTTGGAGGTTTTGCAGAGTCAGAATGGATGAAGGACTCCTGCCAATCCTTTCAGCTAAACTCTTGGGGTCTGTTAAGCTGATTGCTGCAGGCTTGCTTTCATTAGTGGCTTTCTGAACACAAATGGACTTTGTACAGAGTGAGATGGTCTTGGCTAGATGGCAGTGCAGACTGCTGAAAAGCACCCCACTTCCCCCAGGTCTGATATTTACTTTTATGGGTCTTGCAAATCTGTTGTTTGGTTCTTTAACATTTTCTACTGAGATTGGAGTTTCATTGCAGGCTTAATTAAGCTGAACTTTGTTTAAGATGCATCTAAAAGGAACTAGATCCCTGAGGATTGCCAACAAGATGCAAATGCCTCAGATGCTAAGGTGATAAAATTTATATATATTCATTTAATATGTGTATGTGAAGAGTCCTTGAGTAGGTCTCTCTCTAAGACTGTAAGACTCTCTTTTGGCTTAAACAGAGAGTTCTGGTGTGGATAGCTTTGTTTTATGGAAGGGTATTCTAAAATCCAAGCCACTGCGCTTTGGAAGAAGAGTAAATTGGATTTGTGCCTTGGTATTGAGTTCATTTGACAAGGACTATGTTCTCAAGTTTAGCATTCCATTCTCTCCTGCTGGTTTTAAGGTAACTTTAGAACTCAGGATTACGATGTCTACATTTGTTTAAACATAAAGAGACAACTGAGTTTCTTGGACCAGGCTTTTGTCTATAGCTGTGTTTCTCCATTTGGAGTTGGTGCAGGTAGAGAAGCCAAAGGGAAGCAGAGTTTCTCCAAACTGGGTCATCATATATCTACTCAGAGGTGATGATATGTATGCATTTCATACACAAGATGGCCCTTGAAGAAAAAGTTAAATCTGCCCCAAGACCTTACTGATGGGTATGGAATAGCAAACATTATTTGGCCCTAATTGTGGTCATTGTAATTAATATCTTCCTTTAGGTGGGAGCTTACTCAACAAATACTGCTTTCTTCTGTTGGGCAAAGTTCCATGCATACAAAGAAAAGATTCTAGATTTTATATCCTCTGTGAAGGAACTGGTGATTTCTGTGATCTGGTAGAACACATACCTTCTTCAAAGATTTTGGGGAAATGTGCTTTAGTTCAACTGTATGTTTGCACACTTGACTTTTAATCAGTTACCCACCTAATTGATGCATTTAATGTCTAGGTCGATGGTGATTCTGGCTTCATCAAGGGCTTATCTGTCTGACACTATGCCCTCTTTAGAATGCTCTGGAAATGTCCCAATCATCTGGTCATATAATTGCTGCTTCTTTTGTTGGGCTGTTGAGAAGCAGTTTGCTCTTCATACCTCCATGGATAGGCTCCACAAAATGCACTGGAGCTTCATGCTAACTTTATACATTGCAAACCATAGACTTCCCTTTTGTACCCAACATCCAGAGCTACGTATTAACTCTTCCTCTGTCTCAGGACCAATAAAACTGACAGCTGGCTTTCTAGGGTGCATAACAGCTTCCGTGCAGCTGCTTAGCCATAATTATTTAATTAGAAGCTGCCAACTGTGCCTATATAAGCATTAATTCATCAAGCTGTTGTGCTCCGCTTAATGGGCCAAAACCATGGGAAGTGCTCTAGAGTAGGAAGTTGACTGCATGCAAAAATGCTATACTCAGAGGAACTCATTTTCTTTCTGAACTTAGTACTTAGTGGTGATAAGTTCACACACACACACACACACACACACACACACACACTCACACACACACACACACACACACACACACACACACACACTCACACACACACACACACACATACACACACACACACACAAACATCCCTTAGATGCAAAGAATTAACTCTTTGTAACCAAAATTTTAATATTTCAGGAATCATGCAAAATCACATTGTCTGGATCCACATCATATTAAAAGATGAACATAAAGAACCAATGCCTTGCTCTCGATGGGGAGTGAAGACTCCTCCCTGCCCATTTCCCTGTTTGCCTATTTTCACTTAAGTCTTGCAAGAGGAAAATTCTATCCATCAACAGATTAGATGAGTAACATTGTTGCCTCCTTTAACCTTTCATATGGGCCTAGAACTGATGGTTAGCATCAGTTAATCCTGATGTTTTATTGACATATAAAGTCACCTAGTATCTGCAAATGTTTAAGGAGGATAAAAGAAATGAAGGCTGTCTTGCTCAGTCACTAAAGCCTGAGTACGATTGGGACATAAAAAAGAAGGGACTGTCATAGAATCGACTCACAAAATATTTTAAACATGTTCTTTGCTTTATTGAAAATAATGGAAAGGTGTCTTTTCACTCATGACCCAAGTCCTACCTCTTTGTTCTTTCAAGCATCCCATGAAAGGCAGTACCATAAACAGCCGGCAGTGCTTCCTGGCTCACCTATAAATAAAGTGTCAATTAAGTAATTTGGAAACCAGAGGCCCTGATCTAATAAAATCACGTGTGTGCTGAAAGGAAGGAGCACTGCCTATCTAGGGATTTTTACAAGGGAGGACGGGAAGACATCACACATGTTTTCTAAGCCTCAAAGGTAACTTCAGGTGAATGCCTGAAAGCATGGTGGTTTTTGGAAGCACTTGCTTCTGGGGGTTATGAGAACATAAAACAGCATGCCCACAAGTACGGAGTTTAGTTCATGACATAGTGCTTTGAGGACGTATATATTTTGAGCTCTTTGAATTATACATATGGTTACCAATTCACCATCCTTTGCACAAATGACTGCACACAGGGGTGTGTTTTAACCTTTATTCTTTTCCCTTTATTTCCTTAAATTTAAAGGATTACATCCACAAGGGTCTCAAATTTCTTGACTACATACATACATACATACATACATACATACATTGTGCTTATTGCTTAAGAAATGGTCTTGTCCAAAAGTAGATCATACAACAATTTCACACTTAGAATTCGATTTGGACCATGTACTGAGAAGATGTGATTGTAGCTGCTGTGTATAATTTCTGCAATGTTGACTACAAACCTTCAAATAAAGGGTGTGATTGCACAGGCAAACAGGAGGAAGCCTATCTATCCCTAAATGATGGCCGCTCCTTTTATCTTGACTACCTAGCAGGTGCCAGTGATAACTTCTTTTTTTTACTCACGGGGAAATAGTGTTGGCACATTCAAATGAACCAGAGCAAAGGAGGCTTCCTCTCTATATCTCCTCTTTCTGTAACTTTTTCTTTTCTGCCCTTGCAACATAGGTGATTTTTGTCTTCTTCTTGAAGCTCCTCCAGGTGTCGAGTCCTGTCTCTCCAGGACAGAACTAGGTTTTGTTGTCAGGAGAACAACCTGTACTGTCATTATACCCTGTAATGCCATTATGTATAGAATGCTCTCAAGGTATAGTATTACTTTTCCACAAGTATCTGAACTTGAATGAACTTGCAATAGTTGTATATCAGGCAGCCTTTTACCCTGAAAGTAATATTGTTAAGACTCCAGGTTACTTAACTTCTAATTAAAAGCAAATCACAATTTATTCTGGTTCCAGGCTTTGGGATGAAGTCAGTGTGGATTCAATCAATGGAAGGCAGATGTTGGAGGGCAAAGATGTAGAAGGGATGGCATCAGTTTCTTCTTACTCCTTTAAGATGTTGTGTGCTGAGCACTGGGCCCCCTATGACAGTGAAATAAGCATGTTAGTCACGTGCATTTATACTGTTTCACTTCTATACTGAATGTGATCTGCTACCCGAGTTCACTCCCTTGTGGGAGGTGATTAAAATAGATTATTCCTGGGACTATGACATTACCGAATGCATTCAGCAGCAAGAAAAATGTCAGTGTGTGAGAAGAAAGGGAATAGGGCATGTCTCTAACATTGCTTCCAAGTGTCCTGAAAAGTTAAAAGTATGCGTTCCATTGGAAAGAGAAGAGCAGGTATTACTGACAGTCTAATGAGATCTATATCCAATCAAATAAACTGGAAATGGAGAGAGCTGAGAGCATAGCAAAACCCAGAGCACCTCCAGCCATGCCCAAACAGAAAACATGGAGAGGATGGGCTTCTCAGTCATTGCTCCCCAACATTTCTGGAACTCTTCTCCTAAAACTGAGACAAGCTCTGCTTCACTACACACAATTGCTTTTCTTCTTTGGTCTTCACTCTAGCTTTTCTTAAGTCTCATAGTTTATAAGTAGTTTTTAAAATTTTTGAGGTAGAAATAATCCCAGTGTAAACAAATGGAGAGGCAGTATAGGAGAAGCCTCAGTCTAACCAACGCCCATCTCTTGATGGTTGCAACTCTTACCATGTGTAAGCCTCCTTCATCTCTGTTCTTGTTTACCTCACCTTCTGTCCGTTCTAGATAGCTTGGGATAAATCACAGATACTAGTCTTGTGATTGATCTACAGGTACTATAGCTAACATTTAGATAACTTGATGATTTTTTTTTAGAAATACATAATATAATTATTGTATACAAAATCAGTATTTTGATATCAAATATCTAGTCAGTGTTCACGTTTTCCTCATTTTCCTCCCATATTATCTATTATCTTAGCTGCTGTGTAAGGAGCAACCAATCATCCATTGGTTGATGCAGTTGCTTATACTCTTTCATAATTTAATAATACTTTATTAACTTCTATGCAATCAATTTGTTAGGCACTATTAACTTGTTAGATGTAAGCACTGCAGTTGGTCAGTTCGTTTTCAGTGCTTCTGGCCAGTCTTCGCCATTATTTATGGTAAGTGTAGCTTTCATTTGTATATGAGGACTAAAATGCTACATATTAATGAAAGCAAAGCAAGGGTGCCTTTTATTGTTAGCTTTTGTATTCATTATATGAATACATAGCAATGGAGGCTAATCTCTCCATTTTCCAAATCCATTGCTACAACGAAGCCATTATTACAAGGGACAACATACTCTTCCTCCCAGTCATTCAGGAGACATCTAGTAGTCCTCGGTTTTGGTCCTCTTTCAACTAGGATGCCTTTAGTGGTGCACTGCATTTGCCAAGATGTGCACTGGATCTTGCTGACTGTAGGAATCATCTGAGGTGGGAGAAGTTACCTTCTACCCACTCTAACTTTACATTTGAGTATGCATGGATTCTTTCAGCTATAGTTTAGCTCCACTGAATTCACCATCTGTTTCCAAGCCTCTTCTTCTTATGTGTTTCTCAGTCTCTGTAAACAGCATCTTCAGTTCATTCAGGTCTTGATGAACAATAACCACGGAAAACATCCCAATCCTTCATTCTCCCCAGTGAACCTACTGGATGTCGTCTTCCTTCACCTTTTCCACAAAATTCCTTCCATCGATGCTGAAAACTATAGATGCTACTCCTGTTTGGGTCACTAGTGTTGCCTTTCTAGGCAACCACCAAGATAGTTGGATGATAGTCCTACCTCCCTATGATAGTCCCTTTTGGATATAGTGTCTGTGCTGCAGACATGGCGAGGTTTTGAAGACATGATTCTGACCATGCCACTTTTCCACTTTAAACCTTCTTTACCATGAAGAGCTTGCTCAAAAGGTTAAGTGAGTCTGTACTACGCATCAGTACACTGCACTTTTTAAGTGACCTCCACTTCCCTCTTGCCTCTATTGTTTTATCTTGCTTGTGTGTTTCAAGATCATTGGAATATAGCTTACTTAGTTCCTGTATTCTAAAAACATCTGTTTCTTCAGTTTTGCACATGATACTCTTCCTGCCTAGAATTCTGCCTCCTCCTGCTTCATGTCCCAACAAGAGGTCAAATTTTAGATGTCTGTACTGGTCTACTGTTGACTAAGACATGCCTTATGCTTGCTTCTCAGGGCTCTTGTTTCTTCTACCATAGCAGCAACTGTACTATGTTATTCTTGCTTATTTATCTGTCTCTCCATCTCAAAACTTTGCAAAATAGAAATATGAACATGAGGTTCATCATGTTATTTGGTACTAACAGTCATGTAGGTACTCTGTAAATCCCATTCTAAGAAATGGGAAAGTGCCTACTGCACTGTTCTGCCAGGGCCATAAGTGCCACTGTCTGGGAATACCATTAGGTAAGCTATTAAAAGGAAAGCTGGAGGTCTACAGTAGTGTGATTAATACTTCAGTAACCTGTAAGGGCATTTCCCTTTGTTCACTGAGTATTGAGTTTACATATAGAATGGAAGTATCACAGAAAGAGGCTCTACTCTTAGCACCTGCCGAAATTGTTCAGCCCCAGGGAAATGTGAAGAACACTTACCAGCAGCAAAGTCTCCTGTGCTCCTTTTAGTTGCTCCATCCAAGCAGGAGAAAATGATACTGAGTGGAGTTGGTGTTTAAGGAAAAGCCCAGAGGGGAATCACAATTCAGAAAAGTGTACCAAATTCGTAAAATATTCCTAATAGGAAAAGAAATCGACTGAATACAAAGTGTGTTGAGGCCTGTTTTCTTTATCGCCTTTCTTCTCAAATGCTCCACTTCTTTCTTTCTTTCTTTCTTTCTTTCTTTCTTTCTTTCTTTCTTTCTTTCTTTCTTTCTTTCTTTCTTTCTTCCTTCCTTCCTTCCTTCCTTCCTTCCTTCCTTCCTTCCTTCTTCCCTCCCCCCTCCCTTCCTCCCTCTTTCTCTCTTTCTTTCTTTTTAAAATTAGGACACCAAGAGATTTATTTATTCTATGCTATAAAATGAAGAACTAAGTTAAAACATTCATCTATGATGGTTAATAACAAAATGAGTTTGAGTAGGTGTGGGATCCATTACCTCACCTGAAGACCTAAAATCTGTATTTACACAAGACAAATGAACTAATGTAGGCTTATGATATTACTTAATGTCAAGGGTGGTGTTACTATTGGGGCATAGGAGAAAAAGAGTACTCTTTGCCCTTAAAATAGTGCTCAAGTACAAATCCCTATTTGTTCCCTGTTGGTGATACAACCATTCAGAAATTAGATTCCTTCCAAGCCTCAGTTTCCTCACCTGGAACAATAGCAGTTGAATCATAGGGTTCTGAGGCTCAAATGGTTGGAGGTGAGGCTCAGGAGAGAATGCCTGGTACCAGATAGTACTCAGGGCCTGGACACCCAGTCCTCCCTTTAATTCCATGGTAATTCTGGCAGGGAATAGTTATAGGGCTTCATCTTAGCAATGTGTCTGCTTACCTTTGATAGTTCATTGTCTAGTTTATCGATCTAAGCATGTACAAATGAATCTTATGCAGTCGTGTACTTGATAGAAGGAAATTCTGGCTACTTGCTTTGGTTGAATCAGAATAAGCATAAAGGTCAACCCCACAGAAGAGTTCATGTAAAATGGCACAGTGAATATGAATATGCAAAGTTTCTGTTAATTAAAACATATGTAAATAAGATTATGTACTTATGAAAAAAGAGAGAAAGAAAAAGGATCTGAAAATATAGCAAAGGCATTTTTTTTACATGACATAATAGAAATTGTTAACAATGGCCTTTCATTTCCTCCTTTGGCTTTCAAAGCCTATGGGACTGAAAATTGAGAGTACAACTTAAATTATAGATTTAGTCTCTACACAATTAAAATTCCCGTTTTATCAACCTTAGCCTGGAAAGTATTCTTTGTGATGATAGAAGAAATGGTTATTGAGTTGGCCACTGACAATGGGATCATTGAAATTGTTCCAGAGGCCAAAAGAAGACATTTTACTCCACATAGTACCTAGCTGTGCGTTCTGACATGACAGGGAAATGAGATTGCTGATCAGGGTGTGCTACCATGTGACCTATTCAGAAACTGCTCCGTGTGAGGTAATTCACACTTTTCTATTTTTATTTAGCCTTATTCAGAGGCAGAAACTTATAATCATTCCCCTGCCCAATGCAGTAACCTTTCATTCTGAGTGAGCATGATATAGTGTGATTATAAACCGGCTGCACTTAAGAAAATAGAAAGCAAACCTAAGACTTTCAGGCTTCTGTGTGCATATTGTGTTTTAGAGAACTATGAACTACCCAGGCCAACATTGCCTGTTAACTAAATAAAGCAAAGGGGAACTAAGTCCAAATAACAGTAACGATTATTTTATAGGAAACCTGGAGAATCAGAGAAATTCCAGGGGTCAGTATAGTAGAACAATGGGTACTCATGTATGCTGGAGTGTTGCAGAGGCAGGAGAAATGTTTGAGGAATTCTGAAAATACCCCAAAGATAAAAAGAGCTGGTCTTACACACAAAGTACATTGAGCACTGGACAGATATCATGGATCACTTCCTTATAAATTGAACATGCAGTTGCATTTGTTGAAGCTATTTTTCCTGTAGATATGCTCCCGAACATTTACATAGCAACACAGTTGAATATAGGACTCAGATTTCATTTAACTGATTTCTAGTCAACTAGTTGAAATCTTTCCTTTAGACAGGCAGTACCTGTATAGAACTCAGCTTTGTTGGGATGCAATAAATAGGAAGGTATTAATTTCATCTTTTCCAAGAAAAACATACCCCACAAACTGGAAACTTTTCTTTTCTTTTCTTTTCTTTTCTTTTCTTTTCTTTTCTTTTCTTTTCTTTTCTTTTTTTCAATTATAACTTTATTTTTTTTAAATTTTTTTTTATTAGGAATTTTCCTCATTTACATTTTCAATGCTATCCCAAAGGTCCCCCATACCCACCCCGCCAATCCCCTACCCACCCACTCCCCCTTTTTGGCCCTGGCGTTCCCCTGTACTGGGGCATATAAAGTTTGCAAGTCCAACGGGCCTCTCTTTGCAGTGATGGCCAACTAGGCCATCTTTTGATACATATGCAGCTAGAGACAAGAGCTCTGGGGTACTGGTTAGTTCTTTTCTTGATAGACAAGAAAAAGACATAGTGACTGGCACTCTGAAGTATTGCCCACAGTCTTAGACATGCTTTTTGATAGACATTGTGTAGAACAGGGAGACAATGACTGGCACTCTGAAGCGCTTTCCATAACTTTAGTCCTGCTTTTAGAGTTTAAAGTAATAAAGTACTTACTGTGTGTGTTTGTAAGGCCCTTATTGATTCCTACTTTGTAAAGATCCGTCTTGGATAATGTGTCACTTCATAGGGCTGTCTGCTTGGGGTGGGTAGAGAATGTAAAATCAGTATGCAAGTGTCTAGATTCTGAGTCATGGATGGGCTCTTCATGTTAATGAGCTTCTAGTACTTCTCCACAGTCTGCTGAGGAAGTGATTAGCAGTGTCCACGGATTCCATTGATTGGAATGCACAGGCACTTCAAACTTCCCTTCATCTAAACCCTTAGCACGCATCAAAAATATGTAGTGAAGTGTTTCCTAAAACATCTTGACACACACACCTTTCCTTACAGTGCCCTTCTTCATTAGCCGAACTTAAGTCTCACCTCAGTTATTTGTGGAGAATTCTATTCATTTCCTTCTGACCACGAGAACCTACTGATTATGTTCTGCCCACTGTGGCTCAGATAGTTCTGCTGGTCTGCTTGAATACTGAGAGGTTTCATGAAGAGAATCACATATTTACATAGAGCTATGATTTGTGAAGAGATTTGATTAGGAAAGAAGGAATTACAATTTTCTATGATAGGGAAAAAACATACAAGAGGATAGAGAAGGGGCTCCTTATCTGAATTTAGGGGTTTCGGGACATTAGACTAGCTTTAATATTAATGTTTAGAGAAGAGAAAATGCTTAAATATTTAGTGCATTTGTTGATATTAAGATATCAGCTGACTGATGAAGTCAGAGAGGTTGCATTCTAACATGGCTTACGAGAACTTTGATGTCATTAATTATTAATGTTATTTCTCATGTTACTAGAGTTTTCCCAATGATAGCCGTGTAATGATTTCATTCATGTCACACACCAATAGCATTCCTTTTAACTCTTTGTTTCTCTCTTCTCTTGAAAACTATGCTTGTAAAAATATACATGCAAAACTAGAGTCCAAATGTTATGGAAGTAGTTATTGATTTCTGAGCATTGAATTTTTATATCTCTAATCTCTTTATGAAGGCTCTCAAAATGGGGTATGTTATTATTATTATCAATTTAATTTTTAAGGACTAATGGTTTGCCTCGTGAATCTGATTCAGAACTCGTTTGCAATGAGTTCCACAGTGGTGAGGACACAGGAAGTGCTCAATTAGCATGTGTTTAATGAATAAATTAGCAATGCTGCCTTTTAATGAAAGAAAATGTGAAATGTAAAAATGAATGGAATTTGCTGCCTGTTTTTCTCAGTAGTTTCCTTTACCCATAGATGTATCCTACAAGCAATAGCAACAGGATGATAGGAAAATATCCTAGCAGCCTTCAACCTAAGCACAAGAAACCTTAGTCTAATTCAACTTATGCACAAGAAAACCGTAGTCTATCACTTCCTGCCAGGATGCGCCTGAACATCATCAGCTAAAGGGAGATGAGGAAGCATTCCTCAAGATAGAGCTGTAAGACTGAAGACACACCCAAGCCACCAGACTAGCTAATAGCCCTGCATTTCCTTTATAGGCTTTAAGGTTTGTATGATAGATCCACAAAGAGAATGGAGAAATGAAGCTATTAGAAAGAATCTTGTCCATGATCGAACGGAAGCGAAGCTTATAGCCACTGAGTCTCACTCTGGACTAATCGGCACACACTTCATGCTTCAAAGAAAGAACAGCTTAATCACATAGCCATCCCTCTAGCTCCCTTGGCACGATCACCATCCCCATCTCTTCTAAAAGCATTTGGCCACCTTCACTGTTCCCCACCCTGGGGCTTTCCACAGTTCATAGATCTGGCCAGTTTCCTTTATTGCACTTGTGCATCCTCTTTCACAAACACTCTCTCTCCTACCTCTCACCACTCTGAACCTTACTCTTTTTTCAATGTTAGTGGGGTTTCATAGAAAGGCCTTCTGGTCTATCACTGCAGATGTATACAGGCTCCTTCACAGTTGCTATCTGCATGTCACACCACCCCCCTCCCCTTTTACCATAATAGTGCTGCTTATACATGTTCTCATCTCTCTCTCTCTCTCTCTCTCTCTCTCTCTCTCTCTCTCTCTCTCTCTCCATCTTTCTCTTATGGAAGCTTTATTATGACAACAGTTTAATTTGTCCGGCTCTTCACCATCCTTAGCACCTAATGTAATGCTTTACTCATAGCAGGTAGTTTGTCTTTATCATTCATACTCCACTATGTAAAATTATCATAAATAATCTTTTCATATAAAGGTCAATGATGAACACACACACACACACACACACACACACACACACACACACACACACACACTCCACAGGCATAGATCTGGCTAGCATAACAAAAACAAATGAGAAAAAAAATTGAAAAGAGAAGAAAAAGAGAACTTAAACCCTGAGGGGGGGCAACAGAGAGAGAGAGAGGGAAAGAAAGGGAGAGGGAGGGCTTAGTATATGAACAGGAGTGCAGAAGTGGTGATAGTTACTTTGAAAGGTTACATAACCTCTCTAATCTCCAGAG
Source organism: Mus musculus (assembly GCF_000001635.26). Taxonomy (NCBI): domain Eukaryota; kingdom Metazoa; phylum Chordata; class Mammalia; order Rodentia; family Muridae; genus Mus; species Mus musculus. The sequence continues at coordinate 40,270,920 of NC_000084.6, forward strand.
ACCCTAAATGTATGACATGAATAGTGGACCATTTTAGTTGTCTCTAAAAGAGTCAGAATAACATGGCATGTGTTAAATGATTATGTTGCTTGATTAGATATTTGTCATTAAGGCAGATTTTTATCATAGTTTGACTAAACATCTAAAACTGTCTCAAAGACAAGAAGCTACAGCCAAGGAGAAATTAAATTTGTTATTTTTGAAAGTGAAGAAGCATTTAAACATCAGTTGTCAGAAATAGGCAAATAGGATTTGATAGAACCATAATACTAGTGCTTTTATTATTTAAGATTGAGAAATGTATAGTCAAAATATACAGAGTACCCCTTGTTTCTTTTATTTATTTGTTTAATGATCATACTGTATAGAGCAGCTATGAGTCTGGGTCCCTTGTCAACTCCCGTAAGCCATAATATTGGGTGTGAACTTGAAGTGTATCCATCAAACTTGGGGAATGCGCTGGTTAATTTTTGTCAACTTGATACAAGGTAGAGTCATCTGGAAGTAGAAACTTCAGCTGTGAAAATATTTCTATCTCATTGATCTTTATGCAAGTCTCTGGGCCATTTTCTTGATTTATGATTGATATAGAAGAGCTCATCCCACTGTAAGTGATAGCACTCTGAGGCAAGTGAACCAGCCATATATTCCTTCATGACCTCTGCTTTAGTTCCTACCTCCAAGTTTCTGCCTAGAGTTCCTGCTCTGGCTTCTCTTCATGATGGACTACAACCTGTAAGCCATCTTTTTTTTTTCAAGTTGGTTTGATTAGTGTTTTATAACAACAATTGAAAAGCAAACTAGGACAGCAGGGGACCAACTGGATTTACAGATTCAGAGCTTCCTGGCTGGGTAGAGGGGGATATCATAATTTTATGACTCAGTTTCCTCTGAGTCAGCAGACTTGAAATGAAGTCCTGGGCAAAAGCCAAATGCATAATCTTTTTAGTGGTGCTATTTTGATTGAAATGAGAAATGAATATAAGTTATCACACCAGTTCCTGCCTTCTTCCTTTTTCTGCCCTTGGGAACATTCCAGGAACCATAGAAACAACAGTGTTTGGCTTGATGAAACGTGAGCTGATACTTCAAAGGCATGATGGGCTTTCCTCTTTTGAAAAATTTTCATTTTGCATTTTTATTAGATTCATCTTCATTTGATACAGGCTTAGCTGTTAGACAGAATATATAGGAAACCAATGAGAGGAGTTGAAGAATTAAAAACAAAGTTAATTTGCTTCTGTCTTTGACATTGGTCAAAGAAAGCTTACTTATTCACCTTAAATGTATATTTACAACAACACAGGCAATGGTGATTACTTCTATTCAAGGGAAGACATGAAGATGGCTCCTAAGGCTAGTTTAGAATTGTTTTCTGTACTGTGAATAAAGCCAAAATTTGTATATTGTTCCATAAGATTAATATACTATGCAGTTCCTGAAAAGAGTTTAAGGAACTATGGTAAAAATCTCTGGTTAAAATGGTACTGCTCTCTGTTTTTATATTCAGAATTGATTATAAACAAATAAAATGTCTGTTGAGGGAGGTATTTGAACATAACTCCCCTTACCAGCCATATTTGAATCTATAAAAATAGCAAGAACAGTTTCTTGCCACCACAGATTTACCTTGGTAATTTGTTTATTTGTTATGGGAAAGAAAGTATTTATGAAAACAAACAGATGAAATTTAGTTTACCTGGCTATTGAAGTCTTCTCGAGTTCAGATAGAAATAAAGGTTACACACTACCATGCATATAAATTCTCAGATGTTAACAACAGTCATAAGTACTTTTTAATTGAACTTTATATCATATATTATATGAAACATTTCTCATTAGATCCTAACAAAACCTCTACAATGAGACCCTGAGGTTTAGAGAAGTTAAGGTTAACATAGATCATATTTGTAATATGTATTTCCTGCCTTGAAGGGTTTCTGTGTCGATGGATCATATAACATCTATCTGGCTTTATGCTTGAGCAAAGTTCATTAGTTTATATCACCAATGAGTTAACAGTTGACTAGGAGATTTGGGGCAGTACTTCTAATGCAGATCGTTGCCATGCTATCTGAAAACTGGTATACACATGACTCAAATTTTAATTGCCTTGACCATCGTTCTTCTGGCATTTGTAAGTCATGCCATAATCAGCACAAAAATACCAGATGGAGTGCTGCGTTTTCAGGGCTGATGAATAGCTATTCAAGGGAACCACCTCCTAAGATTCAGTGAGAATCCCACCTAAAGCCTGCAGTGGTGTATGTGGATAATAGAAGGTGTTCAACACAGATGATTTCCTTCGCTCTTCCCGTTCAAATTTCAAGTCTATGAACATGCTCCATGGAGACGTGCTCTAGCTTCAGAAAAGTTAAACCAGATTGAGCCCAAGTCTGTGAATCTGTCCTCAGTTACCCACACAGAGCTTCTGGGATAGAGTCTCTTCTTCCAGAGACTCCCACATAGCATTATTTTTATGGATTTGATTTTCTAGGTTCCACAGATGCAAAAAGGCACAAGATTTCATAGTCCAAAAAAGAAGTCAGAAAACATCTGAAATGGAGCATGGCAAATTCCTATTTTCCTCTACTCCATCGAATATCTAAGTAAAAATAACATGAACAACACACAAGTACAAATGCATTAGGCAAAAGCCACTATAGAAGGTTTCTTCTGTCTTGGTATAAACACACACACACACACACACACACACACACACACACACACACACACACACACACAGACACACACACACACACACACACACACACACACACACACACTTATCAAAATGGCATATAACACGCTTTAGTTGTAGATCCAGTATGAACAGAGGAACCAGATGAACTCTGATGTAGGACACAGCAGCACTGATGACCTCCTGGAGAAAAGAAATATTTGACTCAACTATCTTGAAAGTGTAAATCACAGACTATATTGCAAAGTTAACTTCTTGTTTAGTAGCTTGCCTAGTTTGTGCTTAGGGAGTTCACAGGGAACTTGCTTCTCTCTCTGTTATGTTTATAATATTTTTCAGTACTTTAGAGGTCAGTGCATTACTACAACCACGCTACAATCAAACACTAAAGAGAAAACGATTCTTGAGTAAAGTCAGTTGGATATCTTAAACCATTTCACTCCCAAGTCTTGGTCAGCATACTAAAACCACAGTTAAAGAACAGTATAATCTTGTCTGTCTTCATTCCATTTGAATTTCCACATACGTTCACCTTTCCCTAAAATGAGTTATTGATGCATTTGAATGCTTGCAAGTCAAAAGTGCTTGTGGCCACAATGATGTCCTTCCTCTCTTTAGACCAAAGGTGTTTATCATGACATCAGTTGGGGAGGACAGTCTTTCTTATTTTACAGACAAGAAAACTGAAACCTAGGAAGATTCTTGCTCAAGTTCACAGATTGCAAATAACAAAACTGTGATTCAGACTCTGTCAAATCTGCCTGACTCTAAAGGCTATCTCTGCTTTGTAGCTGCTGCTAACTTACAATGGGCTGCAGATCTTGCTTACCCATGAGTTAGTATTTGTAAAGCACATATAGCAATTACTAGAATGTAAGATTTCATCATGAAATGGGTCTGTTTCTTTGTCCACTGTGATATTGAGGCTCAAATAATTATGAAGTTGACTCTGAGGAAACAGAACCTGTGTTTGAATGCTTTCACAATAATAACCAATATTTTTTGGGGTAGTTTTTTCTGCAAGGATTTATACAAAAGGATTTATGCAAAGTCACTTATCTAACATTTTATTTAAACAGTCCTTCAATATCAAATAGAATTCAGTGTTGAATCAAATAAATGTAACTTTCTGCAAGAACTTACGTTTTAGGGTGTGTGTGTGTGTGTGTGTGTGTGTGTGTGTGTGTGTGTGTATCTCTGTCATCTGTCTCTCTGTCTGTCATGTGAGATAGGTATTAAGCAGCATAGATAAGAAAAATGTGATATGTAAATATAAAATCGAGAATAAAGGTATGGTATGTTGGTTGTTACCATAGTTAGCTTTAGCTATCTACTTGTTACAAACTTGTAAGTCACCTGGGAGGAGGGACCCTACATTGAGAAATTGCCTTCCTTAGAATGGGCTTTGGACATGTCTATGGGAGCATTTTCTTGGTTGCTAATTGATGAAAGAAGGGATAGACCAATCAGAGGGCTTGGCCCTGCTCAGCAGATAATCCTAGGTTATGTAAGAAGGGTAGCTGATCAGGAGCCTCAAGTGAGCCAGCAAGCTGCATTCCTCCATGGTCTCTGCTTTAGTTCTTGCCTCTAGGTTCATGGATGAGATTCCTTCAATGACAGTTGGATTATGGCCTGGAAACTTAAACCGGATTGGTTTTGGTTAGTGATTTATCCCAGCAACAAAAAAGCAAACTAGAACAGTGGTGCATATTAGTTTCAGAGAGAAGATTTGGAGGTTACCATTGTATGTTGCTGATGGTTAAAAACTATTTATAAGGGATACATCTTCAAGTTGTGGAACATTCAACAGTCCAAAGGAAAACCATGCACTGAGTTGCAGAGGTGAGAGATCACTGGGTCTGTTAGAGAAAGAGCTTATAGTGGTGGGGTAGCTGGAACAGGTAAGAGAGACAGAAGAAAACAAAAGCAAGGAGGTACCTGGGGGCCAGACTGCAGACTTCTGTTAGAACTTTACCTCTAATCTCTGGGTGGTATAGGTAGCTACTGCAGAGCTGTGAGCAGATAGAATGCTTGCTGTGTGATAAAGGAAATTTGGCTTACATTTTCTTCACTTGGGCTGCAACTTTCAAATGATGGAGCTACAGGAAGAAAGACTCTCAAAACAATGCCTACAAGAATGGAGAGTCATCCAGTTTTGAGTTGGTAGTGGCTTCATGTGGTTAAGAGGGTTGCAGAGATGAGAGAGCCTGGTGGATTTATGGCATGGCTGTAAAAATGGTATGGCAAAAAGTCATTTTGGGTTAAGTCACTTGGCCAACTGGAGTCACTACCAATGGAGAAGAGGAAGACTGAGGGAAAAGCAAGGATTGGAGGTCATAATAGGAACCCAGGCTCTGTGCTTTATTCGACATTCATGTTGATATATCAAGTAGTAAGTTAGATATATGTGCCAGTTACTCTGAAGGGTGAGGCTGGGCTTAGTACCAATCTGGTAATCATCCATACAAACTTGAAGAAACACAATGAGAGTAGCAAGAATACTGCAGAAGGATCCTAGAAGGCATACTTGGCAAGATGGGAGGAGAGTCAAACACCCAGAGATAAAACACAGGAGGAATTGATTAATTTACTCACATACTAATGATGTTGACTTATTTGAGGAGTGACAGACTTTACATGCCAATACAGAAGTCACTGGTGACTTTGATTTCAGTCATTCTGGTCATCTGGTTAGGTTGAAAGCTTCTTTGGAATGTTTAAAAGAGAGAGCAGGAATAGTGGAACCTGGAGAAATGAGTGCCCACAATACTAGGAAATAAAATAGAGAACTTAGATGAGACAAGAGAAAGTAAGAGTAAGAGAAAATGCTTTAAGATGGGAGATGATACAGTGTGAATGCTGAAGGCAATGAATGCATAGCTGGGGGAAAATAGTACAAGATAGTTCAAATGCAAGAGAGGAAATGTAGCTAAAGTGATAGATACCCTTGGAAAAATAGGAGAGGGGATGGAGGGCAATCATGGTTTATTATTAGTTTATGATAATATATATTATATTTATATTCAATATATACATCTACATGTATTCACACAGGTCCCCCCTTCTCTGTCTATGTCTCTATATCTATATCTATATCTATATCTATATCTATATCTATATCTATATCTATATCTATATCTATCTATTTTTTTTCCATAACCTGAGAGCTCCATTCAACCATCAGTCCAACCTCTCTACCCTCAATGAGCAGTGTAGATATTGTCTTCAGCAATGGAGCCCTGGTGTCAATTTAAGACCCTCTGTCTTAGCATTGGTCTAGGTTGTTTAGGGATCTTCATGGGACCAAACATCCTCCTATTCCCCTGCCCTGGCCAATACTTTAACCATTGTAGATGGTTGTGAGTCACCATGTAGTTGCTGGAAATTGAACTCAGGACCTCTGGAAGAGCAGTCAATATTCTTAACCACTGAGCCATCTCTCCAACTTGAATAGAGACTTTCATGGGGTCAAAGACTTCTATAGAACTGAGTGCTGTTTCCTGAGGTTGCCTGTTTCCATTCTTTCTGTTGGCCCTCAGGGCTTCACCTTTTCCCTCACCAAATACCAGATCAGGTTCCCCTCTCCCCTGTACTACCCCCTTGTCTACTTTCCCTCCCAGGTCCCTCCCTCTCTCTCCACTTGTGATTTCTTTCTTCTCTCTCCCAAGTGGGACTGAGGCATCCTCACTTGGACACTTCAGCTTGTTGACCTTTTTGAGTTCTGTGGACTGTATCTTGGGTATTCTGTACTTTTTTTTTGTGTGTGGCTAATATCCACTTATTAGTGAGTACATACCATGCACATCCTTGTGGGTCTGAGTTACCTCACTCAGGATGATATTTTCTAGTTCCATTCATTTGCCTGCAAAACTCAGGATGTCCTCATTCTTAATAGCTGAGTAATATTCCATTGTGTAAATGTACCACATTTTCTGTATCCACTCTTCTGTAGTGGGACATCTAGGTTGTTTCCAGCTTCTGGGTATCACAAATAAAGCCTCTATGAACATAGTGGAACATGTGCCCCTGTAGCATCTTTTGGGTATATTCCCAAGAGTATTATAGCTGGGTCTTCAGGTAGATCTATTTCCAATTTTCTGAGGAACCTCCAGATTAATTTCCAGAGTGGTTATACCAGTTTGCAATCCCACTAGCAATGGAGGAGTGTTCCTGAGAAGGGCAATCCTGTTGGAGGACCAGCAGTCTCAATTAATCTGGACCCCCGAGATTTCTCAAACACTGGACCACCAAATAGACAGCATACACAAGCGAATATGAGGCCCCCAACACACATACAGTAGAGGACTTCTGGGTCTGTGTTCATTCAGAGAGGAAGCACCTAACCTTCAAGAGACTGGCGGCCCCAGGGAGCTTAGAGGTCAGGTGGGGTGGGGGTGGGGGCATCCATGTGGAGACAGGGATGGTGGGGAGGATGTGTGGGATGTGGAAGAGTTGGAGGGTGAAGGGGGGCAGGGAATGGAATATGGAGTGTCAAAAATAAATTAATTAAAAAAATATAAACTATTATCAGAACTGAGTGCTAGGTAAAATGAACATGGTAGGAGGGGGAAACTTTTGACACTTGTCCTTATGCATAGCTAATGCATTAATTTAGCATAGGTATGGCTATGCAAGCGAGTGATTAAAGGACTGTAAGCACCCAAAATTATTCTCATAATGACTCTACTTCTCATTTTAGGGAGCAAAATAGAAGGTCAGAGTCTGTTTAGGACTAGTTCCCCACACTAGGGGATATCAGTGCTAGTATTTGAGTCTGTCCTGTAGAATGCATCTTTTGCCTACTGTACATTGTGGCTCTAGAATAGTAATATACTTTGTTGTCCCTATGCCAAGAACAATTAAAGGAGTTGGGGGTTTTTAAATATTTTATTTTATTTTTTGTTTACTCAATTTATCTTTTACCAGCAGTTTTATTTATGTATTATGTATTCATTATTTATTTGTTTAGATCTTAGGCATTGCCACCAGCCCCTCACACATTCTAGCCATGCCCTCCATTTCTAAGTTGCACCACTAGAACCCAAAAGTTAATTTACTCAAGCACCTTCCAAAGAACATTTCTATACACTGGTCTGTGCTTCAGGGACATAAAGACAAACATTCTGTATGGCATTCAGTCTTAGTTATCATTACCTATGCCAACACAAGGGTGTTTGAAGAATTATTTCAATATTTTATGGCTTCTCTCCTTATTATGTTATGGAAAATGAGAGTTGAGAATGAATGTGCAGATATTGGTGATTTGAACCTAATATCTCATGAATTTAGTATAATTGAGACAAAGATGGAAATCTTCATGCAAGCTGAAAAGGAAAATCCTTAGCTTTAAAGTGGATATCATTGGATTTTTGCCAGTTGGGTGAATTTTCAATTAGGAAGAAAAGAAAAACCACAGTTTAAAAAATGTACAAATTGTGGGAAGTATATTTCAAAGATACAGTCTAGAAAAAGCAATGTAATTAGGCATGGTGTTACCTGTTTCTCATTAGGTAATGCCAGTTATAAACGGTATAAGTCTATAGGTTAGATTTTATGCAGTTACATCGTTTGCATCATTTCAGGAATTTATTGTGAATACCTGTATGGAACATATTTAAAATGTAGCAGTGGTGCAGGCATTAAGAAAATGAGTGAACATATTTAGTTACTATGTGGAATGATCAGAGAAGTTGAAGTCTATTCCCAGGTAGCAAATATTTAGCAAGGTCATATAGAGTAGAATGAGCCTGTTAAACACATTATACAAGAACTAGTATTGAGGCAGAGGGATAAGCTAGGACCATGGCATGGGAATTGGCAGAGCACAGCATGTTCTTTGAACCTCACAAGTTGTATGTAAGGGTGGGGAACAGATAGCGAACAGATGGTGAAGACTCTCCTCAGCATGCTAGGCTGTCAGCCTTCATCCTGGATGTAGAGGTCCTGGTAGGGACTAGCAGCTTCAAAACATCCCTATCTGCGCCTTCTGCTAATTGTCAGCCCTGTGACATCATCATTGTTTGGTGCTTTTATAACACTTTAAAATGCATGTGGTTCTGGACAGCTTTGTCAGACCTATTCTCATATAAATTCCCGCTTTTTAGCTATAAGCCGTACGGAGTCCTTGTCTTTGTTCATTTATTTGATGAATATTTATTGAGCACCCATTCTCTATCTGAGCATGAACAAAGTTTCTCTGTCTCATGTTGCTTACTTTAGAGAGACAGATGGAGCAATAGAGAAGCTAATATAGAAATATTATGTTATTTTAAGTGGATTTTTCATAGTGCTTTTCAATGTTTTTACATATTATTTGAGAATTTTATACAATATATTTTTATTGTATTCTCCTCTCCCATAATTCCTCTCAGTTCTTCCCCCCACCTCCTCAATGACTGCAAATTCATACTGATATTGTCATTTCCTGTTTGTGGCTCATGTTTTCTACAAGTCTTCGCTCCAGTGATAGAGTGCATCTCTCTCTCTCTCTCTCTCTCTCAACACACACACACACACAAGTTTAATGAGCCATGAATGTTAGCTTAAATCATTGCCCATGGGTGTAATGTATCCAATAGCATTTGCATTTTTTTGGATTAGATATTTTAATTGTTTACATTCCAAATGTTTTCCCCTTTCCAGGTCTTCCCTTGGGAAACTCCTATCCCATTCTCCTGCCTCTATGAGGGTTCTCCCACACCCACCTACTCCAACCCTGTCATTCCCATACACTGGGGCATCAAACACCCTCAGCCCCAAGGGCCTCCCCTCCCACTGATGTCCAACAAGGCCATCCTCTGCCACATATGTGGCCAGCACCATGGGTCACTCCATGTGAATTCTTTGGTTGGTGGTCTAGTCCCTGGGAGCTCTGGGGGGGGGGGCTGTTGACACTGTTGCTCTCTCCATGGGGCTGCAAACCCCCTTAGCTCCTTCAGTCTCTTCTCCAACTCCTCCATGGGAGACCCCCTGAGCTCAGTCTAATGGTTGGGTGCAAGCATGGTGACAATAGTTGTTCCACATTCTCTGCTGCACCTTAAGTCATGGCTGGCGCTGAAACAGCATATACAGAAAGGACCGAGAGTCCTGATCATATTAGCAGCTCTTCAACTAAATGAGGGACTTACTCTCTGCTGATGGTTTGCTGAAAGATATGCTATTCTTTGCATAAGTTTATGAATATGAGATGAGATACCACAATTTGGCTTAAACATGTCTTTGGAATATTACATATGTTCCCAACAATGATCAAACAACGTCTTCTAAAGAGAAAAAGAAAGGCAACAGCCTATGTCTTCAAGCCCTTATGTGCTGTTGCTAATTATCTTACACCCTCCACCGGGAAGTTATGAGTTCAGAGCAACAAAGCCAATTGTCCAAGATCACACAGCTAGCTACTGAAAGGCAGAGCTAGGACTTAGGTTATGGCATTCTCAAGCCTGGTCATGGCATTCTATAGCCTGTCCTCCCAATCTGTCTGTGCTTCCAGAAGCCCAGGCTACCAAACAATAATCTTTTCTGTTCTGGAGAGCCAGTAGCCTTTGATAACATCTATTTTTCCCAAAGGTAGAGTCTGTAGTCTTGGAGAAGTCATTGGAAACCTGCAGTAAGCCATACATGTAATTTTATATTTTATAGTTAATACAGAAAAGGAAAATGCATATTAAAATTAATAGTAATAAAAGAATTTAGCCCAATAATGAAAGAATTAACATAGTTTTAGTATTCAATTGCTTTAATTTTTATTTTGTTTTTTTCCCAGTATCATATTTTAATAATGGCATCATTTTATTTTCTCTCTCTCTTTTTTTATTAGATATTTTCTTTATTTACGTTTCAAATGCTATCCCCTTTCCTAGTTTTCTCTCCAAAAATCCCCTATCCCCTCTCCACTCCCCCTGCTCACCAACCCTCCCACTCCTGCTTCCTAGCCCTGGGATTCCCCTATACTGGGGCATAGAACCTTCACAAGACAAAAGACCTCTCCTCCCATTGATGACCAATTAGGCCATCCTCTGCTACATATGCAGCTAGGGCCATGAGTCCCACCATGTGTTTTTGTTGATTGGTGGTTTAGTCCCAGGGAGCTCTGGGGTTACTGGTTAGTTCATGTTGTTGTTCCTCCTTTAGGACTGCAAACCCCTTAAGCTCCTTGGGTACTTTCTCTAGCTCCTTCACTGGGGACCCTGTGCTCTGTCCAATGGATGTTTAATTTTTTATTAAACTGGCTGACATTACTTTTAATTTTTAAATTATTTTATTTATTTACATTCCAGCCATTGTCATCTTTCTCAGTCCCCCTCCCACAGTTCATCGTCCCATTCCTCCTCCCCCTTGTCTCCTAGAGGGTGTTCCCCCCAACAGACCTCCCCCTTCCTTGGGGTCTCAAGTATCTTGAGGACTAGATGCATCTTCTCCCACTGAGGCCAGATACAGCAGACCTATGTTCTAGATATATGCCAGGGGCCACTGGCCAGGCCAGTGTATGTTCTTAGTTGGTGGCTCACTTTCTGGGAACTCCCTAGGGCCTGAGTTAGTTGAGACTGCTAGTCTTTCTATGGGGTTGCTCTCCCCTTCAGCTTCTTTAGTCCTTCCTTAATTCAACCATAGGGGTCCCTGACTTCAGTCCAATGGTTGGGTGTAAGTATCTGCATCTGTCTCAGTCAGTTATTGGTAGGGACTCTCAAAGGACAGCCATGCCAGGCTCATCATAGCATCAGTAATAGTGTCAGGCCTTGGTGCCCCACCATGAGACAGATCCCTAGTTGGGTCAGTCATTGGACCTCCTTTCTTTCAGTCTCTTGCCCCTGAAATTCTTATAGACAGGAACAACTCTGGGTCAGAAATGTTGACTGTGGGTTAGTAAGCCTGTCCCTCCACTTGAGGCCCTGTTTGTCTACTGGAGGTGGACTCTTCAAGAGTTCCTACTCCCCAATGTTGGGCATTTTGGCTAAGGTCACCCCCATTGAGTTCTGAGAGTTTCTTACTTCCTGAGTCTCTGGTGCTTTCTAGAAGATCTTCTCACCTACCACATCCCCGAGGCTGATTGTTTCCATTCATTCTCTTGGCCCTCTTGGCTTCTCCCACTCCCACATAATCATGTCCCCCCTCTCCCCTCATTCTCCCATCTCCCACCCAGGCCCCTTCCTCTCTCTTCCTCCCATGACTATTTCCTTCTACCATCTAAGTGGGATTGAAGCATCCTCACTTGGGCTTTTCTGCCTGTCATATATACTTCGTACAGTCTGTGGGTTGTATCCTAGGTGTTCTGTACTTTTTAGATAATATTCACTTATTAGTGACTATATACCATGAATGTCTTTATTGGGTCTGAGTTACCTCACTTAGAATATTTTCTACTTCCATCCATTTGCCTGCAAAATTTATAATGTCCTCATTTTTAACAGCTAAATAGTATTCCATTGTGTAAATGAACCACATTTTCTGTATCCATTCTTCCATTGTAGGACATCTGGGTTGTTTTTAGCTTCTGGCTATTACAAATAAGGGTGTTATGAACAGGGTAGAGCAAGTGTCCTTGTGGTATGGTGGTATGCCTTTTTTGTATATGCCCAAGAGTGGTATAGCTGTATCTTCAGGTAGAACTATTCCCAATTTTCTGAGGTGCCACGGACTGGCCTCAGTTGCCTCCCCCTCCCCCCCCCCCCAAATCCGCGGGAGAAGTCAGGGTAGGAGTCGACAAAAAGGTGATAAACAGGGTCGGCTCAAGGACTGCCTAGGACATTGGAACACTGGTGTAGGCTAGTCTAACTTAGCTATATGTCAAAATCAATCCTTAAAGGCACTTATAATAAAACAATATTGAAGGAAAGCACACAGATCCATTCACCGACTAAGGCAAGGACAGATTTAGAGCGTTTCATTTTACAGGATGCTATGGTTCCAGGAGACTAAGTTTCCGTGAACTTTTTGCCTCAGGACTGTGTACAAGCTTTGGGTCTGCCACAAGAGTCACTACTGCAGTGGGTGTGGCACTGAGAAACCACCAGATTGATTTCCAGAGTGGTTGTCCCAGTTTGCAATTTCACCAGGAAAGGGAAGGTTTCTTTCTCCACATCATTGCCAGCATGTGCTATCACTTGAGATTTTTTTTTTTTATCTTAGCTATTATTCTGATTGGTGTGAAGTGGAATCTCATGGCCGTTTTGATTAGAACTTCAGACCAATCTCACTTATGAATATTGATGCAAAAATACTCAATACAATTCTTGCAAACCGAATCCAAGAACACATCAAAATCATAATTCACCAAGATCAAGTAGGTTTCATCTCAGGGATGCAGGGATGGTTCAATATACAAAAAAAAAAAAAAAAAAAATCCATCAACATAATACACTATGTAAACAAACTCGAGGAAAAAAGCCACAGAATCATCTCATTAGATGCTGATAAAAAAATACAACACTCCTTCATGTTAAAAGACTTGGAGGGATCATGAATTCATGGCACATATCTAAACATAATAAAAGCAATATATATCAAACCAACAGCCAACATCAAATTAAATGGAGAGGAACTAGAAGCAATTCCACTAAAATCCAGAACAAGACAAGGTTGCCCATTCTCTCTCCCCCTATCTATTTTTTTTCAATTTTTTATTAGATATTTTCTTCCTTTACATTTCAAACGCTATCCCGAAAGTCCCCTATACCCACCCCACCTCCCCTTTTTGAGACAGAGTTTTTCTGTATAACAGCCCTGGCTGTCCTAGAACTTGCTTTGTAGACCAGGCAGGCCTTGAGCTCACAAAGATCTGCCTGGTTCTGTCTTCTGAGTGCTGGGATTAAAGGTGTACATCACGACTGCCTAGCAAGTGATTCAATTTTTAAGTTAAATACATTGTAACTAAACAAAGCATAAAAATCACATTCTTGAAACAATTTGCCTTATTTCATGTGCACAACAGCCACTTGTGTCTAATGATTATGGCCTGGAAAAGGATGGGTATGCATGGTCTCATTTTGAGGAGTCTCAAGTTGCCCATGCCTGTGTAACATACAAATCTATCAGCAGACCTGAACTCTTATAATAGAAAGGGGGAAAATAGGAAATTTTTGTTTCAGTCAGGGCAATTGTCTCTTACTTATTGTCTCTCAATCATATAAAACTGTCTTTTAGAGTTTAGTAAGTGTTTGGTAGATACCTAACTTGTATGGGATTCCATAAATGGGCATACCTAAAGGGCACCTATTAGCTGTTAAGTAGTGACATCAATCTCAAGCTATGCCTTTTGTTGTCCTTGTAGACACAGGGACACTGGCTGAGATGAGAGTTACGATCTTTCACTTTTTCCTTTAATCAGAATGGAAATTCTGGTTCTATTGTTTTTCAAGCCCTTGCTTTACTACAGTGAAATCAACGTTCTGAGCCCTTGCTCCCATCACACTCAGCTCTTTGCATTTGAGCTTTGCAGTCAGCAGGAAGTCTTACCTTCCAGAGCTTACTCACTAAGCTTGAGCAAAAGAAAACAGAAGAAAAGAGATATCTGAGGATTACCTGCCAGCTCTTCTCACAGCTTCCCCCTCCTTCTCCTTTCCTCTCATTTATTTTATCAGAGAAGACAAGGAATCTTGTGATAAAGACTTCAAGTTTGGTCCCCAAAGGGCCTTGCTATTACTTTATCTGTGCCTAAATGGAATCCATTGTACACTAGGCGTTGCCTTTTTCTAGACCCTTTAGATCTATAAACAGGAGAGATAATGGACATAAAGGGCCCAGCTTACTAGGAAGATCAGGTGGGATTGTCCAGGTGTTTGCATTGCACTGACTGGCACTGACTGGTTTTATCTGGCGAAGATAAATCCCTTCTTGCCTTACCAGTCAATTCCAGGGAGGGAGAAGAATAAAAAGGCACAAATTAGTGTTCACCATTTATTTTGTACAATATCTACCTTGTACCTAGGAAACCATATTATTTACCAGACAAAAGTCTCCCAGGATTAAAACACAATGGCAATATTTTCTGCTGGGGGGGGAGGGGGGGAATAACAGCAGGAGGAAAGATCCGTTGTAAAGAGTAGAATCGTCAATTATTGCAGCTTGCTTTGGACAGGAGTGTGTGAGTCCCAGTCATCCAATGCCAAGCAGGTGCTGTGTCAGCAGCCAAGTCTCAGGGATGGAGAGAAGAAAATGAGTCGCTGTTACTTTTAATGTGGCCTTTGGAGGCTCCAGATTCAGAGTCGGATGGATTGTTCACACCTCCTTACTTGGAAGAGGCTCAGGGCTTCAGTCTCAATCCCCTGGTTTTATTCCATAAAGGACAGTTCATACTCCAGCTTTTTGTTTGTTTTCTGTTTGTAAGATGTGTCGTATAGAAAAGCTTCATTAAAAAAAAATACAACTTGGTTTAGTTAAATCATACCATCTTTACCACCCATAATCTCCCTATGCCAGCTATTACAAGTTATTTAGGTAACATCACTAATATTGTGCTAATAAAAGTATTTATAGGCAAGTTTATCTTCTTAATTCTGAAGACAAATGAGTATAGTAGTATAGGGAGAAGGTTCAGAAAGTTAAATAGTTCTGTCTAGTTGTGCCTTCTAGCATTATGAACCTGAACAAGGTACAGGGCAGATCTTGGAGAGGGGAAGAGAGAGGGACAGAGAGAGTCAGAGAGAGAGAGACTGAGAGACTGAGATAGACAGAAAGAGAGTTAGGAACAGAAACAGAGAAAACAATTCTAGAACCTACCTTGCTGGGTTGTTAAATATATTGCAAAAGATGCTGTTATAGGAAAATATTTGAAATGATATAAAGCACTATGTGGAGAATTGCATAGGTGGTATAAGCATACACACTGCAATATCCTTATTTTGCATATAAAAGTTATCATGGTTTGAAATGAATTGCTTCTGTAGAATAGAAACCAATCTATACTCAAAGAGGCCTTGGCCTTTTCCTCTCTCTCTCTCTCTCTTAGCTGAAAAAGAAAAAAAAAGAAAAGAAATACATCACTAACTCTGTGTCTGCAGATGAAAGCTAAAAGCCTTCCAATAAGCAATAAATAAACGATTGCCTGGAAATACACTCACTAGACTCACTAAGGCTGAACTCAATTTCTAGTCTGCAAAAATTGTCAAGCATGGAATAAAGTGCTCTTTGCTTATGCTTTTAGGCATAATCATTTTGCACGGATGATAATCTTGTTCCTGTGTGTGAAGGAGGATGTTCTTATTTTGTGATTTCCACCTTTGAAAGCAATGCATTCCTCATAGCTGGTGCTCATTAGGCTTCATACTTCTTGCTTCTTTGGAGAGTCTGTGTTCTTCTCCCAAAAGTATGGCTTCCCCATCCACGGTGAAGAGGAGGTTGGTGTCTTCCCTCCTTGGTTAACTTCCGTTCCCTGAGACTGTTTGGACTTTTTACTTTCACAGTTAAACTTCAGTTGGGCATGGAGTCAGGATAGCTGGGTTCAAGTCATCTGTCTCCTACACACTTTGTGCCTGCCCATGTGTATGTATGTACATTGCTTAGACCCATGATGATTCAGTTTCTTCATCTATAGACAGTCACGACAGTACTCATTTAGGGAGTTAGTGAGAATAATAGGTGAAGTGATGATTTCAAAGTAGTAAACTAAGCTCTTAGTAAATGTTAGCATCTGTCACATCACACTTAAACACCATGGATACCCGGCTCCGATAGTGTAGACATGTGGAATGTGTATTTATCCATCACTAACAAGATTTTCAAATGGCTCTGGAGATAGGAAGTTATATTAAAATGTTCTTTATAGCTTATCAACCTTCTGATGTGCCTTTTGAGATTCCTTATTGAAAAATCTATTCCTATCTGAATAAGACTCCTTCCCTCTGAAGGCATTTTAAATATCCAATTACCTTTTTTAAAAGAAAAAAGTCCACCATAGGAATTGAAATGATGTGAAAACTTGAATTGTTGTGTCTGGCCAGCAGACCACAACCTGGGTTCTAGCCTGGAAAGGCATTTTGGAAACCTGGAAGAGAAGAGGGGCTAGGTGGAGAGATAAAGAAATGCAGCTAAGACAGGCATTCTGATCAAAGCTCAATTTTACTGTTCCGCACAGTTATGAAGCAGGGGAAGGGGGCCCGATTCCCGCCAATTAATCTTGGGGTCCAATAGCAGGGTGACCACGTGCACGGCTCCGAACAGCAAAGCGGCAGGTTCCAGCAGTGGGCATGGCAGAACTCCACCCCTGAACAAGCAGGTTTCAGGCTGGGGGAGGGGAGACTACATTGAATGTCCTTCTTCCTGCTTTTCTGTTTCTGTTTCATCACTTTATGCTTTAAGGCCATTGACCCAATTCTCACTACAGCAATTTTTATACTGCAGTTACTGTCAGTGTATGGAATCTAGAAATTAGAAAAATTGGTGCAGACCTTGGCAATGTTTTGTTATGTGTTTGACGTCATTATTCAACAAAGCATTTACCAAGACCTTCTGCATGCTAACCACTGTTAGATGCTGAAGACACATAGAATTATATATATATTAAAGCCTGTATAGTACTGGTAGACTTCTGGAGAAAAGAATCACAAATACATGTAATTTTCAGATATTGATTAGTGCTAGATCTGAGAGCAAAATTAAAATGTAGATAATAAATTCCAGTGTGTTTGGTGAGAAGACTTAGGAAAAGTGCTGGAGTAGAGGCAGTATGTAGCTAGGTTTCCAAAGGTGAATAGCAGTTGGCCTGGTGAATGGGGGTCTGGGATTGGGTGGGAGTTATCCCAATAGAAGGAATGGGATGTACAAAGATACAGACCTTGGAGACTGCTTTATAGAATTTTGAGGAACTGGTGGATAATCTGGCATGTCTGGAATAGAGATGTCATATCATGAATCTGATATATTCTCAGGAGGGGACAATTATGGCAGATGCATTTAACTGGTGTGGGACACATGATCAGACAAATATTGGGTCTTGGAGAAAGAGATTTCTATTAATTGGATAAGTTAATTAAGAAATATTAATTAGCCTTGTGGGCCTCAGTTTCTTTATTTGTAAAGTAAGACCACTAAACTAGATAAAATGATATTGAAAATCTCAAAATGTAAGGATTTATCACATAGGTGTAAGCTGTCTCAGCACTAGACTGTGGCTTTCTGTGTGGGATGTCTGTGTAGGTGTGTGGATGCACATATGTGTACAGTTCTATTTATGTGTGCAAAGAAGTGGGGTATTTTAGTGGATGTGTATGCATATGTATGGTGTGTATTATGTGCGCATATACATGTGTATGGTGGTATGTTTGTGTGTGCATATATGTAAGAGCAAGTATGCATGTGTGCATAAGCATGTGTGAAGTGTTTGTGTATATGTGTATGGGTGTATGGGTACAAAAATGTGCATGCATGTGTTTATATGTTTGTGAGGGAATGCAAATGTGTTTGGGGTGTACATGTTTGTACAAAGGTGCATGTGTGGGGAGGTCTGAGGTCAACTTCAGATATTGTCTACCGTTTTGTTTTGTTTTGTTTTTTGTTTTTTTTTTTTTTTGAGGCAGGGTCTCCCACTGGTCTAGACTCTACAGGTTAGGTTAGGCTGGCCAGCCAGCCAGCCCAAGGCATTCACTTATTTTCTCCTCCCCACGGCTGAACTTGCAAGTGCAAGCCACAGCATTCAGCTTTTGTATGTGGGATCTGAGGATCAAGCTCCAGTCTTCATGCACTCATAGATAAGTTCTCTAATTTCCCTATCCTCTTGAGTACGTATATCAATGGCTTATCTGATTTCAAAAGGAAAAGTCCCACGGCATGCCGGGTAGGTACCAGTGATTCACTCAACACTGAGAAACCTGCAATCTCTTTTGATGTCCTATATTCACTGCTTGTCCCATATATCCTAAGTTCTTTGGCATCCTATTCTTTGACCTTTCCTTTAGTCCCAAAGTCTGGTTGCTTATGGATCTGCCAGTTACGTGGTTCTGTTTTGTTTTAATGGGATGAACATCAACTTCTGAAATAGATTCTGGTTAAGATGGCTCGTCTCCTGTTTCTTATCCCAATAAAGAATGGTCACTGTTTAGATCCTGAGCCATGAGCCTGCTGTCCTTACTACTTTAATTGTGGTTTGGCATATTGATACAGTATTAAACTCCAGTTGAGCAGATGGTGCCAGGATTTAAATTTTTTACTCATCAGATGCAGATGGTTCAAAAAGCAACTTACTGGTTATTTTTATTTAAGCAGGTTAAACATTAATGACTTTGTGCCATTGTTCCTTTGACACTTTCCCTCCAGTGATTATGAATGGTCTCCCTTAATCCTCCTCCTTTGTAGACAGTCTCTTATTTTAATTAATGTATATTTCCCCCTTTCTGATCCAGATTGTCACTTGTAAGCAGGTTGCACTTCATTGCCGGGTCTTTGTTTGCTGGTTGGTTAGTTTCCTTGGTTATTTTTGTTTTTGTTTTGTTTTGTTTTTGTATTTAATAACACAGAAAAGCTATGTTGATGATTAATTTGAAAGCAAAAAGTTGCTTTGTGATTACTTAGTGTTCCTTTCTCCCCATTCCCACCTCAATGGACATTGCTAAATTCACAGCAAAATTTAGAATCTGGAAGGTCTATGCCCACGTTAAAGAAGAAAAAAGACAGCACCAGATAAACAAATGATTTGTCCAAGGTCACACTGAAGAGCGTGGAAGAGTCAGGGACAGTAGCCTGTGTTCAAGTTGCTGTTTAGTGCTCTTTCCAGACTTCTCAGTCCCTGGAACGACTCTGGTTGCTTAGCATCAGGCACTGTTACAAGTGCCTGGCATTTTTTTCCAATGGAGAAATTGATGGTCTCACCATGGAGAACAAACCCTCTGCCAGCTTTCTGAAAAACCTTCAATTCTGTCAACATTTTGCTGTTCTGAAATTAAAGGTGATGTTTATGCATCCAGATGGCCATAAACCCAAAGAAGGAGATGCTGTTGTACTGAAAGAGTCAGGAACCAACAACAGGATGTTGGTTCTCAACTCAGGATAGTAAGATTATTATATCATAGCTAACAGGAAGGTGAATACTTCACATTGAACTTCTACTGTCTTCTTGAAAATTTCCAGGGATGTAATGACCAATAGGCTTTTATTAAGTTGTTATCACACTAAGCATCAATATGACACAAGTAATTTCATTTATGAGCATTTGCTCGGCTTTGTTTGGTTACTTTAGGTCAGTATCCATCATGCCTACACTTCTTTGGAGGAAGTGTGAGTGCAATAGATTTGAGCTTGAAAATGGTCCATCAATGAAGACTGAACCTTGGTCTCAAGCGCCTTTCTTCTCTATTAGTTCATTTAGTCATCTTGGAGATATGCTTCATCCTTCTCCTGGGATCACATTATATTAGACTCATTCATAACTGTATTTTCTCTTAGAAGGAGTCATTTGCCTTTATACAATAAAATTAATTTACATTCTCTTGGAACATCCTTCAGTACCAATCTGAGGTTTCCCCACACAATTCAATATTCTATAAATGGTCCTTGAGTGCATTCCTGACGCTAGTCACATAGGGACAGAAATGGGGTAAATCAGAAACTTTCCTACAAGTATCTTGCAGTCCAAAGAGGAACTATAGGTGGATGATCATAGATCATCATGATAATCTCAGAACTATGAGAGGAACAAACACAGGAAGGCTTAAAGGACACACCGAGGAAGCCCTTGGGAGAACTTCAGTTATTTATCTGAGGGAAATAATACTTTGCAGATAGCTTCTCTCAGTTTTTATGAGAATCAATTGAAATAGTACTCTTAACAGCACTTAAGAAGCCACAATACTTTGTAAGGGAATCATAAGTAGTGTATTCTTTCTGGTCTTGTGTATCCCAATGTACATTTATTAAAATTTAGAATTTATTATAAGTTAAGTGTATGTTTCCAGGGTGAATGGATTCTAGCCAAATAATTATTTCTATAGAAGACCTCAAAAACTTTATTTTAAATTATCTTTCAAACACGACAAAAATATATAACATAGGCCCCAGAGATAGTTTGTACTCAGTGCAAAGAGGATTCTGAAAGACTTATTTTTCCTTTAAAGAGCTCTTAATTATATATTTATCTCTTTAAGTCCTATTGTGACAAGTCTTCAAATTCCCACTAAATCTATGTGTTGCCAGATTCCACCCAAAACACTGAAAACGCCATAATCATAAACAATCAAGACTTCTTGAATGCCTGTGATGTGCACTGCATTGAATAAAATAGAAGAAATGTGGCTGTCTCCAACATCAAAGATTTTATAGTGTGATTGATGAAAATGACTACTATTCACAATAATAGTTAATGAGACCATATTCAAAACCGGGGGTTAGAGAACTTATTAGTGGTTCGTGGGAACAGTGAGAGTCCATTGAAGGATGGATAGTATTTGGATATGGCTGAATGTAATGGAAAATTGTTAATTAGCCCTAGTGAAAGGAAGGCATAAACACTTAAAACCAGCAGAATGAATGCCTGCTTCTGGGATGACCTTAATTGCTTCCATGTATTAGTGCTGTTAAATGGCAAACATGTGCTACGATCACATGTAGTGCCTCAGTTTGTCCGAACAGCCTAAAGAACTTGGTCCTGTTAATAACCTAATTTTACATGTTAGAAAATGTAGGTTCAGAGAGCCCAGGAAAAGAGGTATTAGACCCAAAGCTTGTAAACACTAAGATCAGGTTTCGAACTCAGCTGTCTGAATCTATGGTCCACATTGGTTACCATAGCCCGTCACTTTCTCAGCCTGTCTACACCAGAAACATTTCCATGAGTATCTCAGATGGATTGAAGAATTAACATTTAGGAAACCTCTTGCTTGTTTCCTAAAATTCAAATCTCCCTTCTTCCTTTATCATAATATGTGGAGATTTTTGCTTTGTATTAATAAGTTGTAAAGTTTAGATTTAAAGTTAGTCTAATGGAAGAGTCAGAGATCCTGTATATATATATACATATATATATATATTTTGCTAGCCTCTCCTTAGGTTCACATTTGAGATAATTATAGTATAGGTGCCCAAACTTAGAAGTTATTCTTAATATAATATTATTAGCTAAAGTGCAGAACATACATGGAGTTTACCTCTTTTTTTCTTTCACTAATGTTCTTCTTATGTTAGATGATATATTTCATTTTCCCACACCCACTTAACTGTCAAATGTCCATAGTCTTTAATCCATGGCAGTTCTGTGGCCTTCCTGTACTTTTTATATCCTGACACCTGTCAAATATATCAGTCAGTGTTTTTTTTTTTTTCTTTTCCTAATGAGGCTTGTGTGGTCCTTTGGTATGATTAGGATGGGGTTAAATATCATTGGAAAAGATGCTAGGGAGGGGATATGCCTCTACATGTCACATAGTGCTTGATGGCCATGCATAGTCTGAAGAGGCAGTAAACACTCTTAGGTTGTTACGGGTCTTAGACAATTAAAAGAAGAGACATAATATTACTGAGTGGGAGAGAGGAGTTGAGTGAACAAAACCAGAGGAGGAAGTAGCAAGCCCTTTTCCCGTGTCTTATCTCCACACTTGGAATCTGCTAGAGCAAAGAGCAAGACAAAACCTCCCTGTGTAGTCTTGCATTCTGTCTGAGGTCCTCTTAACCCTGAAATTTACTCGGCAGGGTCTTGAGCTTTTGTTTGAATCTGATTTTCTGCTTTGATAGCTTGGGGATTGTGATGCAGGAAAGAGGGCACAAATGAGTAAAAAGCATCGCAAATAATAGCAGTTCCTCTCTGCCCTTGCTCAGGCTTTCAAAGTGTTTTTTTCAGAAGCATTGAAAGACAAGGTTGGAGACCTGAAGCATAGCTTTCATTATGTCTGAGGGGGAAAGTTTATATCAGAGGCAGTCATCATGTTGGGAAATAACAGGATGTTACAGAAGACTCCTTCACAGAAGGTTTATTTTTTTATTATTTTTTTATTATTTTTTTATTTATTATTATTATTTTTTTTTTGCTTATTCTATAGACAGGAAATTGCAATCAGCGCAATTAAAGGTACAGTAGTTTCACATGAATCCCTTAGTAACCACGTTTAGTGGCAATCTTAGTTTTATTGAAGGAGTCAAATCAGATGTGTGTGAATAAAAACAAAGAAATGGTACTTTTATGCTGCCACTCCTCCTTTGAATACAGTGATTTAATGGTTTCATGATTTGACATGAATCATGTCCGTGACAGGAGAGAGCCCAGCATAGTGAACCACTGTCCCATGTTTTGCCCAGGAAGCATAGATGCTCTAGCGTTTTCCTTGACATTTCTGGGTGAGCAGATTAAGCAGCTATCAAGAATTAACTCATGTTCTTTCAGGTACGATCTCGCTATTACAATTCAATCCTCACCCATCCCCCAGGAAAACTTTGCAAATCCTCATGGTTTATGAAATGTGCAAAGGATCTAATTTCAATGTCTTGCTTCATTTAACTGATGCCACATCTGTGATGTGAGATGCTAGCCATGCTGTAGCTGAGAAACAGCACCATTCCATTTTCTAGAGGACCAGTGCACAAGGGGACCTTGTTCAACCCTTTTTCTGTAATACTCATTTGTAACTCAAAATTTATGGATTTAGGAGAAAATGTGAAAACCTAAATAGATTTTTTTTTTCAAAAGTAAACCTATCTTAGAAATGTGCCTAGTATTTTGAAAACTTGTTTTTGTTTTCACATCTAAAGCTATGTTAAAGCAAGACACATCGCTTGTATCTCTCTCAGTCCTTAGTCCTAGGCAGACCTTAGTTATCTAGAGATGAAGTATCAACACCATGGCCCTTACAGAGAGGGATCATGCTAGTCTAGTTCATAAAAATATATTAATTCTTAGTTGATGGCTCTTTTTGTATAAAAGGATAAGCATTTCACTATGTAAATTACTATTATTACTACTATTATTGGATAATTAATATAAACTACAGACTGTTATATAGTTGTTCACCTTAATAACATTTGCTAGCTTCCCAATTAATAGTACTGTTGTTACATATTTTGATTGCATTTGTCTCACTGACTGTTATAAATACTTTGTGCAACTGATATTCATCAATAAAACATTATAGATACATTATTAGCTAATATCTGAAATCTACTCTGAGTTCTTCACTGTTTACACATTATTTTCATTTATGTATAGATTTCATTCCAAAATACCATGCTCCATTTGCCTCCTGAGTGTCTTCTTTGCAGGCACTTTTTCAGTGATTAGGTGGAGGATGGGATTGGGGCAAAGGCCACAGAGACAGGATGCAGTCTTATTGCATTGTGTTGAGAGTGTACATCCTCAGCATGACTTAGGCTTTGTCAAGCTAGGTATAGAGCTCAGCCATTTGGCTAAGGTAGCTGTCAGGCTTCTCCAGTATAAAGTTATTATTTCTTCCTTTCCCACATTGTTATTTCTTGTCTCTAGTCACTATGTCTAGGCCACACTTGCA
Organism: Mus musculus; assembly: GCF_000001635.26. NCBI lineage: Eukaryota > Metazoa > Chordata > Mammalia > Rodentia > Muridae > Mus > Mus musculus. Next base: position 40,295,034 of record NC_000084.6, read on the forward strand.
CAGTGACAAGTATGTCTCCTTACAGGCAGATGCCTACATAGATTATTTGAAAATTTTTTCTTGTATGGAATAATTTAGTATCTTCTCTACTACTTATGTATTTGATCAGTAACTTATTTATTGTGAGCATTTGTCTTATACTTTGAGAAATAATGAGGTACTATTGAATTTTGTAACATAGGTTGCTCCAACTTTGGAAATCAGTAGCTCTTTCTGTTGGTGGTTTTGTTCCTTCCACATATAATTATCCTTGTCTTCTGTTGTTTGGTATTTCAGAGGAAAACACTTAATTTTGATCTACAAAGCCTTGCTGGTATATTTTTTATTATGCCTTACCAGATGTACACTCAACCATTGCCTAGAGTAGCCCTGCATACTGGATAACAGTATTATAAATCAAGACTGGATGTTAAGAATATTTATTACTGCTACGGTGATACTGCTTTCTAGATTTTCTTACCTGCTAAATAAACACTTGTATAAACTAAGTCATGTGTATATACAAATTTACAAATCCTACACAGTTCATGAATTAATAGAACACAGCAATATATTAATTTGTATCTATGTTAAGCAAAATATAAGTTGCTATTGATATCTCTAACTCCTGATCCATTAGCATATGAATCTGTCTAGCCTTTTGCCTTTGGTTTTCTGTAAATTCCTTCTCTAACAGTAAGAAATCTGCTTCTCCTGGAAAGAACCCAGATGCCCCTCAACAGAGGAATGGATACAGAAAATGTGATACATTTACACAATGGAGTACTACTCAGCTATTAAAAAGAATGAATTTATGAAATTCCTAGGCAAATGGATAGACCTGGAGGGCATCATCCTGAGTGAGGTAACTCAATCAAAAAAGAACTCACATGATCTGTACTCACTGATAAGTGGATATTAGCCCAGAAACTCAGAATACCCAAGATATAAGATACAATTTGCAAAACACATGAAACTCAAGAAGAACGAAGACCAAAGTGTGGACACTTTGCCCCTTCTTAGAATTGGGAACAAAACACCCATGGAAGGAGTTACAGAGACAAAGTTTGAAGCTGAGATGAAAGGATGGACCATCTAGAGACTGCCATACCTGGGGATCCATCTAATAATCAGCCTCCAAACGCTGACACCATTGCATACACCAGCAAGATTTTGCTGAAAGGACCCTGATATAGCTGTTTCTTGTGAGGCTATGCTGGGGCCTAGCAAACACAGAACTGGATGCTCACAGTCATCTATTGGATGGAACACAGGGCCCCCAATGGAGGAGCTAGAGAAAGTACCCAAGGAGCTAAAGGGGTCTGCAAACCTATAGGTGAAACAACAATATGAACTAACCAGTAACCCCTGGAGCTCATGTCTCTAGCTGCATATGTATCAGAAGATGGCCTAGTTGGCCATCACTGGGGAGAGAGGCCCATTGGTCTTACAAACTTTATATGCCTCAATACAGGGGAATGCCAGGGCCAAGAAGTGGGAGTAGGTGGGTAGGGGAGTAGGGGGGTGTTTGGGGAACTTTCGGGATAGCATTTGAAATTTGAAATGTATATAAAGAAAATATCTAATAAAAAAAGAGAAATCTGCTTCTCCTTGTGACATCCATGTTCTTCCATTTTCTCTAGTATTCACAAATGACAAATGTTGTGGGACATACTCCCACTTGACTAGAATATGCTTCTGTGTAGTTTCTTTAACTTTTAGTCTTGGATACCTGTTATTTCTAGTATTACTTATTTCAGAATCTCCTTTCTGGAGCTGAAGGGGTTAGCAGCTCCATTCAACAACAATATGAACTAAGCAGTAACCCCCAGAGCTCCCAGGTACTAAATCACCAACCAAAGAGTACACATGGTAGGGACTCATGGCTCCAGCTGCATATGTAGCAGAGGATGGTCTAGTTGGTCATCAATGGGAGAAGAGGCCCTTGGTCCTGTGAAGGCTCTATGCTCCAGTGTAGGGGAATACAAGACCCAAAAAGCAGGTGTGGGTGGATTGGTGAGCAGGGGTAGGCGGTAGGGGATAGGGGGTTTTTGGAGGGGAAACCTGGAAAGAGGACAACATTTGAAATGTAAATAAATGTCTAAAAAAAAAAAAAAACCTCCTTTCTCCACCCTATTTAGTAAGATTCTTTTATACAATTAATCCATTTAGATTATTTTATATATGTAGACCATTTAGAATGTTTTTGTCCTGCAATAATCTAGTAAGTCTAAATTGTTTTACTCTCTATTTTTAAAGCCTTTTGTTCCTTCAGGTGCTATGTTGGGTATTTTCTTATAACCCATAGTCATGCTTCTCTAATACTTTTTTTCAACAAGGTTTGTTACATCATTAGTCACTCATTTGATTCTTAATTTTGATTGCTATATTTTTTTACTAAGGCATTTTTATTAGATATTTTCATTTATATTTCAAATGCTATCCCCAAAGCCCCCTATACCCTCCTCTTGCTCTGCTCCCCCAACCCACCCACTCCTGCTTCCTGGCCCTGGCATTCCCCTGTACTGGTATCTTCGCAATACCAAGGGGCCTCTCCTCCCATTGATGGCCAACTAGGCCATCCTCTGCTACATATGCAGCTAGAGACACAGCTCTGGGAGGTAGTGGTTAGTTCATATTGTTGTTCCACCTATAGGGCTACAGACCTCTTTAGCTCCTTAGGTACTTTCTCTAGCTCCTTCATTAGGGGCCCTGTGTTCTATCCAATAGCTGACTGTGAGCATCCACTTCTGTATATATTTTATAGATCTGTAAAATTAAATATAGTTGATTTTAACAGTTTCTATTTCTTCTGTAAAAAATTTTCAATTACGTGTATTAACACTTTTGAATATTATAAAAATAATCTGTCTTAATGACTTTAATATTTGAGCTTCGTGTGGGTTTGTTAATATAATCTTTCAAGATTACCTCCTTTCTATTTTCTGTCTTTTCTTTTGGATGGTTTATTTTATTTTTATTGAATTACACACTAACTTAAATAAAACATCACAGTAAAGTGATATCTTAGATGGTTTTCCCCTGAGATGGTTTATTTTTGTTTTTAGCACAGAGCCAAGGGTACTAAATTATCCTAAGAATCCTTAACCCAATTTCAACTGTTATCTTAGCCCAAATTCAAGATTAAGAGGAAGATTGAGGTCCCCCAACCAAAGCACAGAACGTTTGCCATAATTCTTACTTTGGTGGACTAAGGAGTCCAATTCTGATGCATAAAATCTTTTAGCCCCTTATTAACTTCTTTTGGGGAGTGATAGATACCAATGCCTTTATTTAAAAGAGAGGATGGGGACAAATGATCTACATGATTCTTAAATGTGGTTACAGTGTTAGGTTAATGTATAGTTATGGCAGAGATCTGTTTCAGTGGTGAGAAGAGGGGTATACACTGGACACATTAAAAGCAGATATGAGAGTTGCATGCTGATGTAAAGCTTTAACACCAGCCCACAGGAAGAAAATCCAGGTACCTATGAGTTCAAGATCATCCTGATCTATAGAATGAGGCCAGTCGGAACTTGTACAATAGAAAGAATAAGCACAGACCAAGGACATAAAGTAGAGACTGATGAAGGTTGTGAAGTCAATTATATAGAATTGGACAACTTGCCCTGGCTGCCTTTACTTGCTCTATCTTATTTTCTGAGAGTTATTCACTGAACTTGAAGTTTGCTTTCTGGTTGCCTAGACTGGATGGCTAGGGATCCAGGCATATGCCCATCTCTGCCCTCTGCCCAGAACTGGGTTATAGATATGCTCAACTTTGACGTGTGTGCTGAGGATCTGAACTCATTGCCTAGTTTGCTTCATCCATTGCATCACACCTCTCTGTTCCATTTTACCCTGCTTTGTTAAATACTTTTTACCTAGATTGACACATGACCATTATCTATCTATTATCTATCTATCCATCTATCTATCAATCATCTATCTATCTATCTATCTATCTATCTATCTATCTATCTATCTATCTATCTATCTTTCTATCTCAATTTTTAGAAAATAAATTCTTTAAGTACATAAAATAAATTAAACAATGTAATAAATGTAATAAATACATTTTCTTGAGGCTGGAAAGATGCGTTTGTCTTTGTGTATTTTTCCCCATGTGCCCTCAGTCAATGATCCAACTTTCAGTTATCCACCTTCCCCAGTGAGATCTGCCTGAACCTCTTGGGTGGTGGGAAATCTTCCCTTAAGTTTCTATCAATTTGAGTTTAGGTTCTTTATTAGGAAAGATTAAACTAACAACAAATTTCCTTGTAGAATGGTCTTGAGGATTAAATGAACTGTGGGTGACATAGAAGCTTTCTGAAGGCTGAAAATTACATATGTTTTTGTTAAATTATTAATATTAATTTGTCTTGTTATCAGATTAGGAACTTCAAATATAATTAAGATGAGGAAGCCCTGGATGTGAACAGACAATGATAAATATCCTATAATAAGCTGATTAAGACACTCATAAACCTGAGCCATGGCTTTAAAATCCATTTTCATGTTCATGTACTCATTTATTATTTAATACATAGCTGAATATGGATTTGTCACTTTGATGGGTGCTGAGATGACAAAGAATATATCTACAGTTTTTGTTCAAGAAACTTATTATCCAGCACAGAGATTAAAGACTCTCAGGACTTCCCATAAATGCATATAATAAGGGGATGGAGAAATCTGTGGTTACTATGGGATTAAAATACAGATTAAAATATAGATCAGATCCTACACCTGTAAAGGTATTGTGGCAGAGGAAGTATGACATGTTCAATACCAGATGTGGTATACACCTATAATGAGGGCATTTGTGAGGCTGAGGCAGAAAGCTTATGAGTTTAAGACAGATCTGAGCTAAATAGTGAGACCTGGGATTCCTGGCTTGAAGGCAGGAGTATAAAGGAAGTGGCCTGTGAGATGGGACTGAGAGCCATGTAGAGCATCAAACCTCCTAGGGATCTATGGGCCATGCTCAGGATTCTGATTTTCAACTCAAGGCAGTGTCACCCCTTGTCATGGACAGGGTTCCAAGTGATGCTGCTGTACCACAGAGGTCAGGTATTGCTTCTTTGTTCTTCATCTAGCTTCATGACCACTAGTTCATTTCTCCATTTTCTATCATTTGTTCAGAGGTGTGACGTAGTATGAGGGTAGAATTTGTGACTTTTGGCCTTTGAGTGGATCATTGAAAGGCACTGAATATTTTCCCAGGGATTATTTTAAACAAAGTGATGCCATTTGCTGAATCAATAAATGGTGTCTATTTAGGGCAATAATAGCAGTAAATATGGTTTGAATAATAATAATTTTTAAGAAATAAAATAATGTCCAAACCATTGGATTTCTCCTTCTAAAACTTAAAGTAGAATGCACAATAAATAAATAAAATTATGTTTATTTGTATTATTGTTTTAAATCTTTGTTTTGTATTAACCCAGGAGGAATGAAGTATATGATGTTGTCTGAATCTCCACACTCCCTCAGATGATCCAAACTGCAGTGGTACACAAACACTGGCAGGAATTATTATGATGACCACTTCCCTTATTTATTTTATTTTTAGTTTCTTGCCCATTCCTCCCTTTTAGGCCTTCTGGTTGCTAGAACATTCTTCCACGTCCATATCATGTAGTTTATTAAGCTTGCTTAGTATTTTGTCCTTGGGCCCTGGGGATGATTTATTCTGAAGAGTCTGCCCTCTGGAGTCAGCTCCGTATTAGTTTGGCTCTCAGCAACAGTAAATGTCAACAGTGTGCGCTTGAGCCAAGCATTTAATTTCCCTGCAATTCATTTTCTTCTTATTCCAAGTGTGAGATTATGCCTTCTATAGGGATATTATGGGAGTTGAATTATGCTATTAATGTTGATCCTACTCTCTCTGATATTATAAGTATTTAAATGTCTATAAAACTGTTCTCTCAATCTCCATTTCTTAATTTTTTTTTTTTCACTGTGAGCAGCTATCCTGGAATTAAGCGTTAGGCTTATCTCTCCTCTGTGACTTGTGACTGCTTTGGTCATGGTGTGTGGTAAACGGACACATGACTTCCAACACCAGGTCTAGAAAGCACTGAGGCTTTTCCTTTTTGCCTTCATGCTTCTATTTACCTAGACTTCCATGAACAAGTCTAATCCTTCTGAGAAAGCTTAGTCACAGTGAGGCCATATTAAGCCTTCTCAGGTCTCTGATCTTAGCCAGTATTGGCTGTCAATCATATAGGTGAGCAGACCTCTGAATGATTTAGCTCCCAGGAATCAAGTCTTTCCAGCAGAGACTCTGGATATCATGGAACACTGAAAAACTATTCCCATCATGACACTTACACCTTTAAACATAGCTCTCTCTCTCTGTCTCTCTCTCTGTCTCTCTCTCTGTCTCTCTCTCTGTCTCTCTCTGTCTCTCTCTCTTCTCTCTGTCTGTCTGTCTGACTGTCTGTCTGTTTGTCTGTCTGTCTGTCTGTCTGTCTGTCTGTCTCTCTCTCTCTCTCTCTCTCTCATGTGTGTGTGTGTGTGTGTGTGTTGAAGCTGGTGGTAAATTAGAATCAAACTGGAATACTTTCCAATAAATGTTAGTCATTTGTCCTGATTTGCTTTCTGGTTGAAAACAACTTGGGGGCAGAAGGCTTTGTTTTATCTTGAAGCTTGTAGTTGATCATGAAAGAAGTCAGGCCAGGGACTCAAGGCAAGAATCTGGAGGTAGGAACTGAAGCAGAGACCATAGAGAAATGCTGCCTACTGGCTTATTCTCTATGGCTGGCTCAGCTTGCTTTCTTTTACAACACAAGAGCACCTGCCTATGGGGTGTCACCACCCACAGAGGGCTGGGCCTCCCACATCATTCATTAAGCATGCACTTTCCTTATAAATTTGCTTACAGGACAATCTGATGGATGTATTGTTCTCACTAGAGATCCCCTCCTTCCAGATGACTTAGTTTATGGGAATTTGGCAAAAGCCTAATGACCACAGTTGACCACTTCTCAACTTGACAAATAGATACTTCGTTGTTTAACTCTAAATTTCCATTTCTTTTTTATCCCCAAGATATCATGTTAACATTTCTTTCATAATAGAAAACATAATACAGCTTTTAAAGTCTTACAGCCTTCAAAAACTTCAAACACTTTTAGTCTTTTAAAAATACTCAATGCCTCATTTTGAAATCCAAAGTCTCCAAACTGTTGGTTCCTATGAAATAAAAAATAAGTCACACCATCATGACAAAAATTATTCTGACCTACCCGCTAAGGTAGTGGTTCTCAACCTGTGGGCCACAACTGCTTTGACAAACCTCTATCTTCAAAAATATTTACATTACAATTTAGAACATTAACAGCATTAGTTATGAAGTAGCAACAAGAATAATTTTATGGTTGAGGGTCACCGGATTTATATATATGTATATCAGAATTGGAGACATTAAAAGTGGATAAAGTTAAGCCAATTTGATAGTGAACGTATATGAATTCTTTATTTTCTTTATTTTTCTACCAAGTTGCTGTTGCCATCAGTGGGCACCCTAGCATAGCTTTTCCCTTAAAACTTCCTTCCAATTCTCACTTCAATTTTTCTTGTGTGTTTCCTTCACTATTCCTCCCCACAATCTAAACTCTGCCAGCAGGCTTGAACTATTTCCGTGTTCGGTAGCTTGGCACTTAGGAACCATGTGTGAAGTTCTGATTCCTTGTTTGTGCCGTGAGTAATTCTATGGCCCTGGGAATGGAGCAATGAATGAGACAGACAGCTTTGCCCTTAGGGAGCTTACGTTCCAGTTTGGGGAATTGATAAACTGGCAGATAGAAATGAATGGGTGGAGCAGCCTCAAGTAGAAACTTCAGAAAGCGACTGTTGGGAGCTTCTGTCATGGTATGAAGGGTGACCAAGGAGGACCCCAGCGAGTGAATGAAACTGTGGAGATATTTGAAAGAGGCATGAAGAAAGGGTTACATGACATCTAAATAATGCATTTTGTATAGAAAAATCAGGAAAAGTGAAGACCTGATATATGAACTAAGACGGTTCAAGGAACATCAGTGAGACAGAGAAGGACAAGTAAGCGAATGTGGACTGAAAGAAATGAGCTAAATAGTGTCAATTTCTCAGGACACTGTGAGGCACTGTACGATGGAGGATTTGAGACCAAAGAACAATGGTGACTGACTTTCATTTGACAGGCTCCACAGGAACTATATCCAAAACAGTCCAGAGAGGTTAAAAGCAGAGAGAACAGTTAGAGGCCATTGTGAATTCACGTGGGAAAGAGTGATCGGGTTAGGTCATCACAATGACAGTAGAGAGACATGATGACAAAAGGCACTCAGGTTTTGCTGGTGAATCGGACAAGGCAAGTGTGCATTACACACTCATCCTATGAGTGCAAAAGAAAAAAATGGTAGCTGGATTCGAGCACAAGCACTCTCAGTTTGGGACTGCTGGTGTCTACAGTAGGACCAGCTTCACTTCCCTTTTCGAAGGACTGTTTTCATTTTTATTTTTTTATGTGTATCAGTGTGTCTCTCTGAGCATATACATGTGTGCAGGTAGCTGTGGAAGCCAGAAGAGGGCACTGAAGGCCCTGGAATTGGAGTGAGGACAGTTAGTTGTGGTCCACCTAACATGGGTGCTGGGAACCAAGTTCAGATCCTCTGGAAGAATAGTAGGTGCTTTTCAGACCCAGGGAGTAACTTTTTCAAAGCCAATTATTGCCTGCCTCTTATAACAGTAAAACCAACCAATCAACTGAGCGAGTAAATTCTAGAGCTGAAAGTTCTGTTCTCCTGGGATTTTGTCAAGATTCTCACCTGGAGAAGTATGGGTTGAGTCCTTGGTTTGAGAACCACTGAAAAGCTCCTCCCTTATTAGGTTAGAGTTAATCTGGATTCCTTACCACAACCCCAAGCTTCCTAGACTTTGTCCCTCCTAGTTGAAACAGTATCCTTTTCCTTTATTTCGATACTTGCTCTTGGATGTACCCAAATCAGTTTGATCTGAGGATTTGTTTGTTTGTTTTTTGTTTTGTTTTGTTTTGTTTTTGTTTTTTGAGACAGGGTTTCTCTGTATAGCCCTGGCTGTCCTGGAACTCACTTTGTAGACCAGGCTGGCCTCGAACTCAGAAATCTGCCTGCCTCTGCCTCCCTGAGTGCTGAGATTAAAGGTGTGCACCACCACTGCCCGGCGATCTGAGGATTTCTAGTTAGAGGGTTGTTTTTTATTTTATTTTTTTCTGGAGTATTTCCTTTTTTTGTTATTTTGTCTGGACTAAAGACTGCTTATGATTATAGTAACCCTAGGCCATGCATTTTATCAGAAAGCTCTTTTAAAAAAATGAATGATTTCAAGGTACAGAACAGTAGTTTTCATAATGACAATTCCATGTGTGCATGTTTGTGTGTCATTGTTCCTTGCTCAGAAATTTTTGTACTCAATACCTCAATAGCATTTTTCAACCCCCGACACAGTGCATTTATTACTGTCACATCATTTGACTACTTCTGCCTCAACCCCTTCGACTTGTTTGCTACTATATTCATGGCAGTCTTACATAGTTAGATACTCATTAAATATTTGTCAAATAAATGAAATGGAACTAAGATAAAAAGCAAATAGACAAAAAACTCTCCTGCTTTTATAATAATAGTTTTTTTTAAATCAAGTATTGTTGTCAACTTGGTTATAATTTTACTCTGACATAAGCTAATGCATTTTGTGGTTCAGATTTTAAAAACACTGCCAGTATTTCAAGTGTGTTTATATCAACAGTTTAAGATAGGTAGCCCTGTCTGTCCCTGTGGTGTGTCTGAAAACAAGTTTCATAGGGACCAGTTAACCTCCTCAGGCCCAGTCTGACCTTGAACTTGGATCTTTGACCTTGATCCCCTATTCTTTGCATTCTTCCTAGACACAGCACTAGGTCTTTTTGATACCATGGGCACCGACACTGTCAGATGCAGCAGCATATAACCAAATGGGTCAGATAAAATTAGAAGTGGTCTCAAATTTTGCTGACTGCAGTCTTTAGCCATTTTTAGAACCCAAATCAGATTTACTAATGTTTCTGACTCTCCTACATTTGAATACTCTCTTTAATTTAGGTACACAATTCTGACTGGCTAGAAGCAGTGTGGTACAGGATCTAAGAACTCCCCCAGGAACAATCTCCTTTTAAACATTGGCCCTATTTCACAATTTCCAGGTGCTTTATAATCTTTGAGGAGACTGTACTAATGGCTAGTTTCAATGTGTTCCACGAACCACAGCACTTTCCACAGTCCTTACTACAAGGTGAAGGAATCAAGGCATTGCCACCTTGGGTTATTTTTGGGAGCTGTGCAGGAGATGGCTCATGTCTTTGACAATGTCTGATTTTGTGTTAACCTACCCTTTGGCAAGGATAATGTGTGCTTTAGCAGGGTGGTGCTTGGAGGGGGTGCAGGCAGGAGGCAAGGAGCTCCTGGGAGGTCTAGAGCTCTAAGTCCTGACATTGACACTGATTTTGGAATCTTTTACCTTTATTAACATACTTCTATAAAACAAAGTCTGTAGTTCATAGACTGCCCCTTGTTCCACAAATAAATGCAGCTGAGAGTCTGTAGTTCATAGACTTCCCCTTGGAGTCAAGAGTCAGACTCGGATATAAGGCTGTTTTGCTTAACCTCCCAGTGATTCTTGTACATTGTAATACATACATTTATACTCATGATAAAGTCATATAACTGGAGAAACACAGTTCTTACCACATAATAATTGGTTAATAAACATTAACCCTTACAATTAACACGTTTATATGTGTGTTTTAAAATGGTATCTAATCCCTCGATAAGTAACTTCATTTTATACCGAGGAAATGCCATTTGTAGGGCTTTAAAAAAATCAGAATGTGGGGTAGGCAGATGGCTCAGTGGGTGAAATGCTTTTCTTGCAAGCATGGGTTTGAAACCACAGATTCCGTGTACAGCCCACCTCAGCAGAGCATGTCTGAAAATTCCAGTGCTTCTACAGAGAGAAGGAAGGCCGGGGCAGGAGAATCCCTGGAAACTCTCAGGCAGTAGGCCTGCTTTACCCAGTAGAAAAACTGCCACACCATACCACCACCACAAGCACACCAGCACCACCAGCACCACCGCTATTCCCGCTAGGATCACCACCACTACCAGCACTACCACTACCACAAGAACCACCTAGACCACCACCAGCATCACCACCAGCATGGGCATCACTACCATTAGCACTACTGCCACTAGCACTACCACCATCAGCACCACCCCAAGCACCACGAGCAGGACCACCACACCACTAGCATCATCATCAGCACCACCAGCACCAGCACCAGCACCAAACAACAACAAAAGACCCCCTCTTAAGGTGGAAGAAAAAGTCCTATACTTAAGATTGTCCTCAGATTTTTATATGCATACCACGGCAGCCATTTGTCCATATTCACACACAAGGCAGCCATTTGTCCATATTCACACACAAGGCAGCCATTTGTCCATATTCACACACAAAGGTGCACATATGTATACACACAGACAGATAAGATAATAATAATAATAATAATAATAATAATAACAATAATAATAATAAATAGAATTCTGAGAAGTCATGCTTAGTTTGGTCAGAGTTTGGGATCTTCTAATATAAGTGACAATAAATCTAGAAGTCCTTAAAGGTGAAGCTTGACTTCTGCACTGAACTGAATTGTGTGAGTCGATGATGAAGAAACCACCTGGTTTCTTTTCTACTTCCGTTGCTTTTACCACACAGCCTTGGGCAGGTATGTAGCCCTGGCTTCTCTTTCTTCCGTTGTAATGTTATCATCACCAGCAAATACTTAGCACTGAGTTCCATGAGATGATCATACATCCTCATTTTTAGCTGAAAATCTGACCCCCCCCACCCCCCCAATCAGTAACTGGCACTCCTTATTATCATTGCTATCATTTGAACACAGTCGAGTAGTTGGTTTACAAGTGAAGAAAGAGGATATCTATTATAGCTAAGATGGGAGCACCAAAAAAAACTCTGAGTAAGTCAAGCAAAATGTGGCATTTCAACCTCTCTAGCAATCCCCGAGAACTTGCTTATTCTCTACATCTCCTGGACATTTTTTTAAATTTATTTTTTATGTATATGAGTACACTGCAGCTGTCTTCCAACACACACCAGAACCGTGCATGGAATTCCAAAGTCGCCATGTGGTTCCTGGGAATTGAACTCAGGACCTCTGGAAGAACAGTCAATGCTCTTAACTGCTGAGCCATCTCTTCAGACCGTCACAAGCTTTTTTTTTTTTTTTAATTAGGTATTTTCTTCATTTACATTTCCAATGCTACCCCAAAAGTCCCCCATACCCTCCCCCCCCCACTCCCCTACCCACCCACTCCTACTTCTTGGCCCTGGAGTTCCCCTGTACTGGGGCATATAAAGTTTACAAGACCTTTCCAATGATGGCCGACTAGGCCATCTTCTGATACATATGCAGCTAGAGACATGAGCTCTGGGAGGTACTGGTTAGTTCATGTTGTTGTTCCACCTATAGGGTTGCAGATCCCTTTAGCTCCTTGGGTGCTTTCTCTAGCTCCTCCATATGTACTCACTGATAAGTGGATATTAGCCCAGAAACTCAGAATACCCAAGATATAAGATACAATTTGCAAAACACATGAAACTCAAGAAGAACGAAGACCAAAGCATGGACACTTTGCCCCTTCTTAGAATTGGGAACAAAACACCCATGGAAGGAGTTACAGAGACAAATTTTGGAGCTAAGACGAAAGGATGGACCATCCAGAGACTACCCCACCGGGGAATCCATCCCATAATCAGCCTCCAAACGCTGACACCATTGCATACAAGATTTTGCTGAAAGGACTTAGATATATCTGTCTCTTGTGAGGCTATGCTGGGGCCTAGCAAACACAGAAGTGGATGCTAACCGTCAGCTATTGGATGGATCACAGGGCCTTCAACAAGCTTTATTTTATTAAACATTAAACATGAAGTAGAAATTCCAAATCATGTAAATATTGTCCAGATTGGCTTTACAAATTCCTAAACTGCTGGCAGGGCGAGGCTTCTAGTGAAAGTCTTCTAGTGAGTGGAGCCTTCCTCTTTCTGTTAGAGTGTGTTTTCAACTCCATTACCATTTTCGAAGATCTAGGTATGAGCCTATTGTTTGGTTCAGTCAGTTGCCAGAGCCAGAGCAAAGGTGGACCTGAAAGGACAGTGAGTTCAGAGAATTCACACTGAAATCATCACTCACGGACTTCTGGCAGAAAACTAGCCTCTGGATAGACATGGCTCAGCAGTTCAGAGAACCAGGCCATCTCCAATAGTTCACAGACTTGCAGGGACGACATGCAGTTCCGTGCCCCTCTCCTGGACATTTGCAGTCCTTCTCTTTTCATGTTCCCTTCTCCCTTCTTCCCTCCCTCTCTCTCTATATCTCTTTTCCTCCCTTCCTGTCTTTTCTTTCCATCCTCCCCTCTCTACACCTCCCTTCCACCCTCTCTCCCTCCATCTTTCTTCCTTTCATTCTTTATTTTCTTTATCTTGGAGAGGTTCTCGCTATGCAGTCTACACTGGCCTGCAAAATGTGTCACTCCTGTCTCAGCCTTATGGATGCTGGAATTGCAAACTTGTGCTACCACACCTGGCTAGGATGCCTTTAAGAAAAGAAGTGGGAGTGGGTGGGTAGGGGAGGGGGAGTGAGTGGGTGGGGTATAGGGGACTTTCAGAATAGCATTTGAAATGTAAATGAAGTAAATACCTAATAAAAAATTGGAAAAAAAAAGAGAAATGTCTAAAAAAAAAAAAAGAAATGCTATGCAAAGTGGTCTTTTCAGATGCAATTTTTCATAACACAGCATGGCAACTACAGTCATGATAACTGCACAGCTTGTGTGACTAATCTGTTTTCAAGATAGATGTACCCTAGTTTTTGTAAACCATTTTTAAGCACACAGAGGAATCTTTCTTAAGACTGTACTATTACTGATTAATTTCTAAAATGAGAAAGTTATAACGATACCATTTATCATCATTATTTCCCCTCTCTTTGTTAAAGTATAGCTAATAAATAAAATTATAGATATTCATGGTGTGATATTTAGTATTAAATATTAATACTAAATTAATACTAAGATTAAGTATATATATTATCGCTATGATTATCATAATCAAGCTAATAAATATGTCCATCTCCCTACATAACTATATTGTGTGTATTTATTACATCTACTATCTGCTCTTACTTAGGTGTAAGGAAATGATACAATGTGTCTGTGATCCCAAGGGTCTCAGCACTTGGGAAGCTAAGGCAAAAAGGATCTCCAAAAGTTTAAGGCTATCCTGGGCTTTGTGTTGAAAAAAGGGCATGGTATTAAGTTATTTACTGTAGGTAGCATGCCATCTTACTAGGTCTCCATAATTCATTTTCCCTTTATAACCTTGTATGTTGACCAACAATAATATCCAACTGCGCATTCATTCTTGGTGGTCCCTGGCTACATAATAACACTTTAGATAGGGCTACCTGCTCTATCAGAGGTCAATGTGGTGTTTCTTCTCTCTCTCTCTCTCTCTCTCTCTCTCTCTCTCTCTCTCTCTCTCTAGCAGCTCTATAAATATTCTACATTACCATTATTAACTTTGCATGTGTCAGTTTTCTTCAGATGCAAATGTGTGACAAATGGCTCTAGCACTTTTCACTAGATCTTATCTGTAGCAACACCACTTCTGTAGAAAAACTCAAGGAGTCCAAATGTTTCCCCTGAGATTATTAACCCAACTAGGGCAGTTGTTTCTCTTTGAGAAGTTCATCATTCCTATAGTATGTTCTGATGAAGCCATACCCTAGTCCTTCCCATCCAACATCTCCCCTATCTCCCTGCTTCTCTGCCCTTTGACTTCATGTGCTTTGTTTTTAACCCATGGAGTTCACTTAGTGCTACCTGTATGGGACTTGCGTAGCTTCCAGGGAGACATCTCTGAAAAACACTGACTCCTTTCCCCAGCAGCCATCACTTGCCAATAGCTCCTCAGGTAGGGGTCTTCTTCCATGAGTCCTTCCTCATTTTATGCTGGGATTTTGGCTGATACTATCCTGTATAAGTTTGGGCATGCAGTCACAATCCCTATGAGTGTGTATGTCCTGTAATGCTCAACAAATACTGATTCACTGCAGGCATCTCCAGGTTTAAAAGTCATTTTTTTTCCCCACAGTGATTACAACTATTCCTTTGGATTTGGGGGAATTGTAGGAAATTACAAAGATTGTAAGAAAACCACAATGGGACATTTTACTGGGCATGGGTTTTACTAGACCATGGGTAGGAGACTAGGAGACTACCAGACCAGTCTCCTAGTGGAGGCTGGACCAGAGACATTTCATCTTCTCTTACTGTCTGCATCTTAGTGATTAGGGGTTGGCTTACTCTCTGTAAGCCCATCATGTTATAGCCCAGAGCAGATTCTTTTCCCATTGTCCCCTTAATTTCCCTCCCTGTTACTTCTTTCTTTTCCTATTATCAACTGATGTCTCTAAAATCAGGAACTCATTTGAACAACTGTGAACTAAATTTTAAAAGTCAGACCTGCTTCTAATTATCTTAATAAAGTAAATTGTATTAAAAGTACTACAATTTAGATGTATCTCTCTGAGAAAGGAATACTAGGTACATCTAGGATATTTTATGCTTGCCCTAAGTTGACCCCCTTCTCTTCCCAAGCCAGCATGTTCTCTTTTCCAACACCACCACTTATGAGTCAATTTTCTATCACACTTACATAATACATAATTATATATTACAGGTTATAACAGTAACCACTTTTCTTCTAGTCATGAAACTTTGGAGTCTGGGTATCACTAATTGTTTTGTCTTAATGAATGATTTTAGACATATAACAATAGAGATGCTTACAAACTTCATATATTTATCAGGTGCTATGCAGTGTGTGTGCTCCTGACTCTTCCTGAGTACCAGGATGGTGCTGAGGGGAAAGCAGGTGCATGCTTGCTTATCAAGCTGATTGCTTGTTTATTAAATACGTTCCATTTCCAAAACCAGGCATTAATCTCCCGTAATTTTACTAACTGAATCCTCCTCTCCTGTTTCGGTTTGTGAATAAGCTTGTTGCAAATATATGGCTTCAGATTGTAATATTATTTTTGCAAAAGAAGGAAGTGCAAGGGGAGAAATGATACAATTATATTTTAATTTCAAAACAAATTTAAAGGATATGTATTTCTAAATGTGTATTTGTTTAGTGAGAAGAAAATTATAAAGGGCTTTCCTGCTCTAATAAAATACATCTTTTTGTGGTGTTGAGAGTCCTATGCATGTCTTGTAAGCACTCTACCACTGGGCTTTGCCCTCATCTGACTGAGCCATTTATTGTAGGCTGAGACTGGTTGTTAGGCAGGTTACTGACCAGCTTGGCTGATGATGTAGCTCTGTGGTGGATAATCTGCCTACCATGTGCTAGATCCTAGGTTTAACTCCCAGTGCTACAATCAATGAATTAAAGAACAAGTGAACAGGTAAATGCCTCTAAGAATAAATACACATTAAATGCTAGTGAAATTTGGAAGCATTTTACATGAAAACTTTAGAAGATAGTTTCCATTTCATTTAAAGCTTTGGACCTTTTTTTTTTCCTCTCTCTTTTGGCTCATAGAAAAAGAATGCTGTTGTCTGCTCTGCTTTAGCAAATCATCATCACACTTACTCTCAGAGGACTTGAAGGAGGAGTCAGGCGCTGATGCTAGACCTCTCTAGGGTAACAACTATTGTCTACTGACCTGTGTATCTATGGCCTGATAAGCCTCCAGAGAATTCCATTGTCGTTAGGAAATACGTGGGCTAACTCTCACTTTGTTAACTGGAAAACACCCTCCTTGCATTTGAGAATTAAGTGACAACTAAGTCAGGCCTTCTAAACCATTCAAAAGTATGTTATATTGAACTGACTTTCTCTAGTGCTTTATGGTCATTAGTCAGCAATTCCTCAAGCATATTTGCACCACTCCTGGTACCTAACATTCCAGTCTCTCTTCTATGGCTTTGACTACTTAAATTATTTCATATGAGTAGGCCCGTGCAGTATTTGTTCTCTGGTTTGCTTCTTTCAGTGAGCATGGTGCCTCTAAACTTTTGTGTTTAATGTGATTTCGTGTGGAGATGTTCTTTCTTTTGAAAAGGTGAACAGGACTGTGCCCGTGTATATGCCAGGCTTTCCTTATTTGTTTATGTGGACCTGAACATTTACATTAGTTCCACACCTTGGCTCTTTCTAATTGCGTGGCAGAGAATTTAAGAGTACAAATACTGCTGTGAGATTATAGGATTGAACCAAGTTTTGATTTTGGTAAATGTCCTGAGCTAGGCTTGCTGGTTCTTCTTTTTATTCTCAGTGAGCCTTTTTGTGCTTGGCACGGCAGTGTTGTTCTGTTGCTTTCTTGCCAACAGGGTGCCAAGATTCGTTGTTGTTGTTAACTTTTTCTCTTTTAAATTGTGTGTTTGAATGTGTGTGCATGTGTGTGTCTCTTTACATGTTCATATGTTTGAATCCAAGCCACAGCACACATGTAGAGACTAGAGGAGAGTTGTATGTGCCAGTCTTTGCCTCCCATCTTATTAGAGGCAGGGTCTCTCTTCCTCTAAATTAGAGGCTTGCAAGCTTCTTAGAATTCTCCTGTCTCACTTCTCATCTCCCTATAGTATTGGGATTCCAGATATGTTCTACTGAATCTGGCTTTTACATGGATTTTAGGAATTAGAACTTAGTTCTCCTAGCTTTTGTAAGCACTTTCTCCACTGAGCCGTCTCTTCATCCCAATTTTATCTTTTTGATAATGTTTGCAGGGGCAAGTGTGAACTGGAATGCTATGTAGTTCTTTCATTGCAATATTGAACATTTCTTGCCATGAACTTATCAGCCACTTGCATGTTTTATTTGGTGGACTATCTATTGAAGACCTTAACCCACTTGTCTTCATGATTCCTGATCCTGAGTAGAGAGCCCAGTTACCTTTGACTGAAAAGTGAGAAATGACTTTGGTCCTAAAATCATCCTTGCTCCAGATACTACGAGGGTAATGCTATAAAACTATAGCATTTGGCAAAGAAGGGAATCCAAAACAGTCATATCCTTCAATAAATATTAAAAGTCTTAGAGAATGGCAAGTTCTTTTATGACAAATGATTGGTGCTGTGAAGAGGACATGTGATGGCTGAGGCTAGTCAACCATTTACAGGCAGAAGTACATGTTGAACTAACTCCTTGCTTCTTACTAAGTCACATGCTGAGAGATAATTAACACTAGGTCAATACTGTGTCTGTTTTTGCTTTCCCATTTTATACCAGTATGTTTTTGTGTTTTTATCTTCTATTGATAAAGATTAAATGAAATCGTGGTTGTTATGTTGCCTCTTAATTAAACTCAACTTTACTCACTTGGCATTGACTATGATAGCAGATAGAATTGTTTAGATTACACTTACACACACACACACACACACACACACACACACACACACACACACCAAAAAAGACCAAAAACCAAGCAAAAGGTGTGCGGTGATGGTTCATCCTAAGAACCCAATACCACATTCTACATTATGTTCTTATTATTTGGAGTCCAAAGCAATGACTATTTCCAGCTATTGTAAACATTGTGACTTCAGCCAAAACAACAGACTTCTGTGGGTCTCTTTTTTTCCTAATGAAATAAAATTGCAATGACTAGTTGTAAGAGAAATACTGTCAGAACACCTGGTTGGTAAGAACCTGTTTGGGGTTCATCAAACCGAGTCACCTATAGCACGCCCCACACGACTCATTACTTATTGAAATAGGAAGAGCAGAATGAGGGAAGACTAGCAACTGAGACTTTTAAATTATCCCCAAGGAGTCTTTTAATAGTGACAGTCTGTTTGACTTTCCCTGGGGCTTGCCTGCGAGGAGCACCTTCTGAACAATATTGTCAAAGCAACAAAACATTGTTTATTCTGTATGCAAGATGAACAGTATGGGGAGAAGCTTTGCCTTTTTAAAAGTAGTATTGATGTCTCTTTTACACATGTCATACTTGTGTGGGCGGGTGCACCTGGGTATGGATAATTGTATATATGGAGGCCTGAGGCCGTTTGGCTATCATTCTCAACCTCTGTTTGATTTACTTACCAAGGCAGGAGCTCTCAATTTAAACCAGAGCGTGTTAATAAGGCTAGTCTAGCTAGTTACTGGGTGATAGTGATCCCCTGGTTTCCACCTTTAGGGCTCTGGATTTATAGGAGGGCCACTATATTCTTGTGGGTGCTGGGGACCCAAATTCCATTATTGCTGCCACCAGATGCTTTACCTTCTAAGTTATCTCCTTTGTCTCTAGATCTTAACTGCCAATTGTAAGTATCTAGCTTATCATTCTACTGCCTAGCCGAGTTATTTATATATCTATACCCCTAAGAGATCATGAGTTTGTAAGTAGTACATACCTACATATCTTTTAAACAAATATTTGGGCATATTGGATGATTGCAGAATTGTTTTCTTTCTGAAACACAATTGTTACCACTAGAACAGAGGAACCTCAACTTGATAGGATTAGAAGAAAACTACATTGTAAATGTAATACAAGGATTAACTTATTTTTATACAAGCAGGGCCAGCCAATCAACTTGAGACCTCCTGTAGCTAGTGACCCAATAGAAAAGTTTTTACTCAGGTTTGTACATTCTAAAATAAACCCAAGTAATAATGCATCCTTTTCTCATCCTGAGGAGCAATGAGAGGTTAAGATACCACTCTTTGCTGGATGCTAAGGCATCAGCCCGCCATGCTGAGAAATGCAGTACTTGCAACTGACCTGGACAACAAAGCATCCATAAGCCACACCACCCTTGAGGAGCTCACATCCTATGCTTGATGGTAGCTGTTCAGATAATCTTTAACCACAGTTGCCTCTTGGCTGGATGAGTATATATCTACCTTAATTCATAGAGATGCACCCTAAATAGTCAAATTTGCCAGTATTTATGTTGTTTAATCTTTCATGTACCTGTTATATATAGAATTTTATCCCTGTGCAAGACAACACCCCAAGTTCTAGTTATTATGAAATGAGTAATAACAACACTTTAGTGAGGAATGAGGCTGAGGAGCTTTGGGATGAAGCCTGGCCTGCATCCTCTGAGTCTCTAGTGAGTATGATCAGTGTGTAGTATGGTTAAAATATTAAATAACATAACATCATACACATTTTATGCTTTATATATAACTAAATAGTGCATAATCATTTATACATTATAATGTATAATGTAAATAGACCATAAGTATAATATGTGCATATTCACAGGAGGAGAGAGAGCACAGTTACTAAAAGTCTTTATCCCATCATTGACTAACATACACTTTTATTCAAAAGAGTGGAATTAGAAAAAACAGTGTTCCTGTTTGGTTTTTATTTATTTCTTGAATGCTTGAATGTTTCTTCTTGCATGCTTAACTATGTTGCAAGACATTGATTGCTATGCTTTTAAATATTTGACCTCACTTCCTTTTCACAGCTATCTTTAATGTATTACAAATTTGAATATTTAAAACCTTGCAAAAAAATGAAAACATCATAAGATGAGTTTTATTGTGCCTCTCCCCATTTTTGTCAACTTGAAACAAGCAGCAGTCATCTGGGAAAAGGGGACTTTAACTGGAAAATTCTACCTATTAGATTTCCTGTAGATGAGACCATGGGGGTGTTTTCTTGATTAACGATTGATGGACGAGGGTCCAGACCATTGGGAGTGATACCACCTTGGTTCTGAGTAATAGAGGAAAGCAGACTGAGCAAGCCACAGGGAGCAAGCCAGTAAAGTTCCTGTGTGACTTCTGTTATAGTTCTTGTTTTTGTTTCTGTGACTTCCTACCTTGACTCCTTTTCCTGATGGATTATAAATTGTAAGATGAAATAAAATCCTTACTCCTCAAATTGATCTAGTCATGGTATCTCTCACAGTAATAGAAAACATAATATGTCACTCTTTTCTAATGTCATACTTCTGTCAGAGAACTATGTATGTATCAAAGAGGAAATTACTAAACACATTCTTTTGAGAAAATCCCATGTGCTAGGGGCTCAGACATGAGTACAGATACTGCTCCATTGTTCTTCTGCACAAGTAATGCGTCCTATTTTTTCATAAACCTTGCACAATGGGGGTGCCATTTCTATAGGCAGTGGATTCCGAGATGGTTAAAGAGCCAGTAGATGGTTTCAAAGCTATGTTATTTGAAGATATTGTAGATAGCCTCCCTTGTGCCAACCAAACCTGCCAGTCTGTATTGGACCCAGATGAGTGGGTTAAAATGAGTATTCACTTGGAATCATTTGTTAAAGAGTACTTAGATAGAGAAGGACATATTGTCTCGAGGTATGGCATACTTTGTACTTAGTGGTCGTCCAATAAATATTTGATGTTGGTTGAGTAGATTATGTTGATGGTATCCTGAGTTCATTTCCTCAGAATCATGACTGTTAGGCTCTTTGCTGATCAAACAGATAAAACATGAGTGACCCATCATTTATTTTTAGGATAAAACCCCTAGAGTCATCTAGAAGCCACTTGTTTTGAACTGTCAAGCCTTTACTGATAATACCTTAGCCTCTATTCAGGATGGTTTGTCTGCACGAATTTAATGGCTCAACTATCTTCTATTCTGTCATAAAGTTTAATATTATGTTGTCAAGGTAATGGACCAGAAAATAGGATGAAAGTTTACAAATCAGCCCTAAGAATTTTACATTGAGTTTTTTCTAGCCAGTATGAAATGGTAGGCATACTTAGCAACAGCTAGTTCAAAATTGAGGGTGCATGTGCACAAACAATGAAAATATGAGTTGTAACATCTAGAGGCCTAGGAGAAGATGATGTCTGCTCTCTTTATGTATGAGTATATTGGAAGAAATCCTGAGGGCTAAGTCTATTCACATAGTATGTGTTCTGTGATTTCATGTGCAGCCTTCCCATATTCCCATGGCTTAGTTTTCAGGATGCTGTAATGCACAGTGATGCTGATGGTGAGGAGGCTAGACCTGCATGAGAGAGAACTCATCTATGACTACCTTCTGAGCAGAAGAAGGCATTTCAGTTGTAACACTGTTAAAATCTCTGGTGGGCAGAGAAAGAACACTAAACCTCTTCTGAAGGAAGAGGGTCCCAACTGTCTTGTTTAAATCGATTGAAAACAACAAGGACCCCATTACTTTTTCGTAAGGAGAAGACAGAATAAGGCAAGAAACCTACTCTTGGCAACAGCGAATAATACAATATTTAACTGTTCCTGCCCCATAGAAAACACAATTACTGGGTCAAGTAAAGCATAAAGATGTTAACAAATGTACAATTCCCATAGTTTGTTGAAAAGACATGATTGGAAGATGTTCCTTTCTTTCCTTCATGTAAGTTGGTTTTACTTGAGAATTTTACATTATTTGTCTTATCCTTGATGATTCGGCAATTATCTTGCTGGAAGAGATCAGTATCCTAAGGGGGGAAAATGTATTGTATTGCTATTATCTCTTAGGTGATTATTAATATTTTTTATAAATGGATACATAGACTGGCAGCTTTCTTTAGAATTTTCTCTTTTCTGCTTCCTGAACCTTCCCATTTTCTGACTTCAGCATACCTGTCTAGAACTGATGATGTGACCCAAGTTGGGTCTTAGTTAACTCAGTAACGAAGGCTGTCAGGCTGAGCCTGAACCTACTGACACAGGGTAAAACAGAGGAAAGAGATGTAGAGAATAAACCACACAGGCAAATCCCCTAAAGATCTCTTTTATACAAAGCTAGGATGTTAAGGGAGAAATGCTAAAGAAAAGTTATCACTAGATTAATAACTTATACATGTGATTAAAAATTCTATGTATTGAGAGTATGGGGTTTTCTTAGAAGATTAATGTGAAAAAATAACGTGCCAGAGGCATCCCTCAAGTGTCCTCAAATCTGCCTGTTCTCTTTCTGTTTCTATAAAGGATAGAATTTGACCCAACACATTACCTCGCCCTTAGTACCTCTCTGCAGCAATTCTTTCATCTACAAATTTCAAAGTGTTTTTAAAAATGTAAATTAACAAGCCTCCTCACTTTTCTCTATAGAAATGGTTCATTTAAGTAGCACAGAAACTTACCTAAATGGCTTTTTTCAAGGTCACTGGAGGAGTCTTTTGTGTAATCTGGATATGGATATTCAAAGTGTAAAAATACCTTGCAGAGTTAGTGCAGATCTAGGCTCTTTGAATCCCTTGGCAAGTAACACTGAGGGAACAATTAGTCTTCCTCTTTAATCTTCACCAAGAGGCTTCTACCAGCTGGCCCTCTCCCAGCCTCAGAAAGCAGCCACATAGTCAGACCCCTCTGTTCTATTTGGCTCCAAAGTTGAGGGCAGAGAATAACTCTCTCTCTCTCTCTCTCTCTCTCTCTCTCTCTCTCTCTCTCTCTGTGTGTGTGTGTGTGTGTGTGTGTCTGTCTCTCTCCAGTCACCCTCCTATATGCATTTTTCTCTGTCTCACTGGTTCTTTTTGTATTTTTTCTCTGTCTCTGTCTTTCTGTGTGTATGTGAGTTTATCTCTCTGTCTCTGTTTCTCTCTGTGTTTCTCTCTGTGTGTTTCTCTCTGTGTGTTTCTCTCTCTGTGTTTTTCATTCTCTGTTTTTCTCTCTCTCTCTCTCAAGATAAGATCTTACTATAGACCTAGACTGGCCTACAATGAATGATTCTTCTACATCTACCCCTTCAACCATCTCTCTGTGCTGCGTGTGGTGGGAAGGCCATGACTGAGAGGTCGGAACAAGAACTCACACAACTCTGGTCCAGAAATTGTCTCCAACCAGATAACCACAGTTAGTTCTCAGCACAGCAAATCAGAAGTGACAGCAATATAATCTGATAGAACTGCCACCCTGCAGACTGAGGCTTAGCTCGGGTGGAAGAAAGGCCATTCTGGACTGCTCTCATTTGCTAGGTAGGAGTTATATGCTAAGAAATTGCATACACAGAGGTTCACCCTAACCTAATGGCAACTGCTTCAAACTTGAGGCTGCTACAGCCCACCCACTTCCACAGGCCATTTCTCCATTACTGCATGCGTGTATTTATTGCAGCGTGGTAAATGAGTTTGTGTTTTTAACTGCTCTGCTCTGAAGGGCACATTCTTCCAATAACGTGCCAAGTACTCATTCCCCTGGAATTGTACACATGTTTCCACTGACCTGAATAATAATAATAATTGCTTATTTAAGACTTAATTCATTTATCTTCTCTTATTCCTCCTACTGCAATAGACCAACTTTTGCTGCATATTCATTTTTGTTACCAATCATTGTGCTAGACCCAGAGTATGCTGCAATCTTTCTCCCTTACTCTCTTGAGGAAGATAGACAACACACAGAAATGCATCTTGTGGTCAACAGTGAGGGACAAATCCTGTGAAATGGGTACAGAATGAGTGCATCATGGGAGGCCTGCCTTTCAAACAGATAGTATTATAACCAAACCCTGCAATATTGTCACATATCTGATTTCAAAAACACAAAGGGGAGAGTACCCTTATAGATGGAACCTCAAAAGTAAAGAACAAAACTCAAGTGGGAAAAGAGTTGGCACATTAGAGCCAGGCCAAAGCTTAATGAAGTGTGAGATTAGTACAAACAATACTACAGTGAAAAGTTAGATTGTTACATCCTGGAAAGATCATGGCCTTTATTGTTAAAACAACTGTCAGGGGGCTGGAGAGATGGCTCATTAGGTAAGAGCACTGACTGCTCTCTGAAGGTCCTGAGTTCAATTCCCAACAACCACATGGTGGCTCACAACCATCCTTATGAGATCTGACACCCTCTTCTGGTGTGTCTGAAGACAGCTACAGTATACTTATGTTTAATAATAAATAAATCTTTGGGCTGGAGCAAGAAGGAACTGAGCGAGTTGGGTTGACCAGAGCAAGCAGAGGTCCTAATTTCAATTCCTAACAACCACATGAAGGCTCACAACCATCTGTACAGCCACAGTCTTACTCACATACATAAAATAAATACATCTTTAAAACAACAATCAACCTGTGATGGGTTCTAAGTAGGGTAGTAACATGATCTGATTACAAATTTTAATAATTATTTTTCATTTAACCAGCACAAAAACGATTAAAATTATACACATCAAAATATTCAGACTTATGTTTTCAAACTACTAAATTATAAGATGATATCCTTGCATGTAAATACTTCTGCCTTCCTCTACATATTTAGTGTTTCAGCATGTGGAACAGGTTTTCTTACATCTTCAGTCACTGAAGAAACAGAAGTAGAAAGTAGTGTTTGTTCTCATTTTAATCTTTTATATGATTTCTTCTTATGTGTGTGCATGTTTATGTAGGTGTGCACATGTGTGTGTCTTTATGAATGTGTGCATGTATGTAGGGGTATGTGAGTGTATGTGTGTGTTTATGCAAGTATGAATGTGTATGCATGTGTCCTTGGAGACCAGAAGAGGGCATTGTATCCTCTGGAGCTGCAGTTACAAGCAGCTACAAGCCAACAGATGGAGATGCTGTGCTGGGAAGCTAACCTTGGTCTTTTGCTTCCTTTGTATGACAAGTAGTGTTGTTATCCACTCTTCAGCCCATCCTTTTAATCTTTACCACACTCATAACCACAGAATGAAGCATTGTTTTGAGGGAAAAGACCTGCTTGGCACCATCAGTCATGGATGACATTCTTGCCTTCTTGGATCAGGAATCCCACATGTTCTTGTGACACTTGTCTTCCTTCTCTGTATTCCCAATCACATGCTACATGGATGCCTCTTACTGAGAGTCTTATCCCCCCTTTCTTCTTGGTCAGTAAGATGTTCTTTCTCTTTTCCCCCATCTGCTGCTGAGTTCTGAGAGCTGCAACTCTCCTGTTTCTCCCTTTTGGTTTCAAGTTACTATCAAGGAGCCAGTGCACTCAGTATTTAAAACCAAATGGCTAGAGACCCAGACTGTCCCAAGTCAGAACACATCAGAGTGTAGGAAAAGGGCACTGCTAATGAATTGGACAGGTATACAAATTCTTGACACACTGAGCTAGGATGAATGGCTACTGTAATAATCTCTGTACCAGTACCATTGTGAGTGTTATAGTCCTGGAGTTCTTTATAGGCAAAGAGTAATGTAGTGACTCAGTTGGCTTTGGGCGAGGGTTCCAAAGCATGGAGACTTCATGCATAGTCCATATTTGCAAGTGACTGGGCATCAGGATCAAATAAGACAGAGTAGCCCTTCCATGATTCTCCCTTTGGTTCTTCATTAATCTTGCTAATCATTATCAAGAGAAATCCCCAGTTTAATGCCTGGTTATCTTTATCCCCTCTAGCCTTTGATAATAACCTTCCTTTATTAATGAGCCAACTTTAGAATTGGAATCTTTAAATAGGAAATAGTGTCTGTCTGGGGTTTGATACTACGGTGTTAATTAGATTGATTTTGACTCTTCTTCTTTTCATAATTTATGGTACTTTTCAGGTAGGAATAATATATGAAGTTTAATTCTTAATGAATGTTTTGAAATATAAAGTGTAAAATTTAAAGTACTTAGGTGTTAGAGTTGTAAGATTTGAGGAAAAGAGAATTCTTATACAAAGTTGATGCACACTTGATGGTGAGTCTTAGTTTTCAATTCAACTGAATCTATGAATCGGGATTTAACTAAGAAACATACCTAGAGTTTCAGGGAATGCCTGTGACTGTGCTTCCAGGAAGAATTAGCTGAGAGCAGAACCCCTTCTCCTAGGGCGAGTAGCACCATTCTGTGCTGGTCCAGGTGAAAGTTGGTGAATATTCCTGTCTCAAGCCTGTTATTGCTCCATCCTTCACTCACCTCAGAATCTAGCATCCTTAGCTTTTCACTGTGGACTAAAGATCCCTAGTTTTCTAGTAATCCTCCTGGTCCTCCATTAGCCTCAGACTGGTGCTGTGAGATATCTAACCTTGTGACCTGAGCACTTATTCTCAGACACTCTAAGTATAGACGGCTATTGTTGGATTACCAGCCCCATATCATGTAAGATAATCTAATCTCATTGTATTGACCGATATACCAAAATACCACCCACCAAAGGCTTCTGAGGGTGGGGTGGGGCTCTGTGCAGGAGGGGAGAGACTCAGTTCTATCCAAGGGGCAGGCCACCGAGAGTTTGACTATGATCCAATGAGTATATAGATAATGCAAATTGGACTTGCTTAAAAAAATTTTTATTAACTTTTTATTTTTAAAACCTCACAGAGATTGGGAGGTGCAAGCTAAGTGTCCCAGCATGCTTGAGTCTCCTATGAGGGCTTCCCTCCTTATATGTACGTAACAACCTTCTTGCTGTAGTCTCACATAGTAGGGAAGGTTAATTCAAGTCTCCCATTCCTGTAAGCATATTGATCTCATCAAGATGCCTATACTATTACAACCTTTCTAGACTTGATTGCCTCATAAGAGTCCTGCATCCCAAATACTAGCATGTCTTGGATTTGTGTATTTACACATTCTTTTCCTATTTATCTGGTAGTAGGCATGCAGACTGATTCCAGATCTTAGCCATTGTGAATAGTGCTGCAGTAAGCAAGGTTGTGTACTTATGTCCATTGCAAACTGACTGAGACTCCTAAAAAGTGTACAACCTAGTGGTGGTACTTCTGTGTTAGTGCTTTTGAGGAGCCAATTTTCTGATTTCCATAGTGGCTGGATGGGTTTACATTCCTACCAGCAATGTATACAACCTTCTTTCCCTCCACATCCTTGTTGACATATACTGTCATCTGCTGTCTTGACAATAGTTATCTGACTGGGATGAGATGGAATCTCAGTGTGGCTTCATTTGCTGTTCCCTAATGGCTAAAGATTAAACCTTTGTTGTTGTTTTAACAACTTTACCGCAGACATATATTGCCCATCTCATAGCAACCTTACTTTGCGTCTACAGGAAAGTAAAGCCACAGCAAATTATGTTGGATTATAGTTCTAAGCTAGAAGAAACCTGTTTGGCTCCTGACAGCCCAGGCAGGTGTGGGTAGATAACTACATATGGAAAAGAACTGGAACAGGTGTCACAAATGTCTATTTACATTTTGGAAAGCATAGGACGTGAGCATGCTGTAATGTTATTGCCTTAATCAGCAGCAGGTGAGAGGCCTAAAAATAACAATAACAAACAACAACAGTAGTGCCAGCGTACACCAAAAAAACAAAACAAAACAAAACCTCCCCAATAACAACAAAAAAACTTGATCTTCTCTCACAGTTTCTTCTCTTGTCTCTAAGGATTTCTCTGTTCAGAAGGCCGCTTACATCATTACTTGAATTTAATATTATAGTGAGACAGGTGGAGACAATGTGATCTTACTGCCTCCTGAGAGGCTCTGCAAGTGCTTGACAAATACAGAGGTAGATGCTCTCAGCCAACCATTGGACTGAGCACAGGAGTTAGAGAAAGGACCCAAGGAGCTGAAGAGGTTTGCAGCCCCATGGGAGGAACAACAATATGAACCCCCAGAGCTCCCAGGGACTAAATGACCAACCAAAGTGTATACACTGTGGGCTCCATGGCTCCAGACTCATATGTAGCAAAGGATAGTCTTGTTGGTCATCAGTGGGAGGAGAGGCCCTTGGTCCTGTGAGGGCTCAATGCCCCAGTGTAGGGGAATGTCAGGACAAGGTAGCAGGAGTGGGTGGGTTGGTGAGCAGGGGGAGAGGATGTGGGATAGGGGGTTTTCAGAGGGGAAACCAGGAAAGGGCATAACATTTGAAATGTAAATGAAGACAATATCTAATAATAATGAAAAAGAAACACAATCAAGCTAAGTGAACAACCTGTGACCAGGAAACAAACTCATGGCCATTGTTCCTTGGTGCACTCTGTTCAAATATTAGTAGCTTTAAAAACAGTACCCAGAGGGCTATGGACTTGGGATCTTCCCTGCATCTGTACTGGAGACAGTGCTGGCTTCTTAGAACACTCAACAGACATAACTTACTTATTAAATAGCCAAGACATATTTGTACTGGGTTTCATACCCAATCTCAATTCTGGCTGTCATGTACCAAGATCACACAGGAGTAAGAGGAGAATTCAAAGCTAGCTATGCCTGACACTTACACTTTGGTATTTTTCTTACATAGTACAATAAAGAGTTGTATGGCTTCAAAAAGGGCTTTATATAAGAAAAGAGAAATCTCTAATAGTTCAGAGTTACAATAAGGTTCTTTTGTACGGTCAGGAGATAGTAAAACCACACACACACACACACACACACACACACACACACACACACAGAGAGAGAGAGAGAGAGAGAGAGAGAGAGGAAAATCTCGCTGTGTGTGTCTCATCATCCTCTCTCATTGCACAGCTGCCCTCCCCCCCCCCCCCCAGGGTGAGGACCAAAAGATTCCGAGGGAGACCAAGGCACTGTTTCTCCTTTACACGCTATCTCTCTTTGGCATCAAGGCTGTCGTTTGAGCTGAATGGACAGTCATAAGGAGAGACAGTTGTAGCCAGAATGTTTACAGAAGGGAGCAGAGAGTAACACCAAATGGCCTTCTAGGAGATGATGGCATCAAACATCTTCATTCACTAGAGTTTGCAGATTCCTGTAGCTTTATAAATAATTCACTCTGGTAATGCCTCATCAAGTAGAACAGAGTCACCTCAAAAGCCAGAAAAGCCATGTTTTAAAAATAAAAAATCTAAATAAAAGCATATGAGGACTTTGGCTGGCCCTACACATTTGTGATTAGGTTTTCCTTTCAAGGAGAAAAATCATGTGAGTTTGCTATACTTTCCCACCTAGTATGTGAGGGTCCAGCTTCAGTGTCATGTTCATCGGGCCACAGGTACAGAAGACGTGGATCCAATGACTTTCCACCTGCTGTTTTCCTTTAAGGACTGTCAGTTGGGTGCTGTGCTTGTCTCTGGATAGAATCCAGTGAAATGGATCTTTATTTATCCTGCTTGCTCATTCACATTCCCAGCTCTATGACAAAACATTTTGTTCATCTGGCCTTTAACTACAAATGTCACCCAATGTATTTAAATGGGTTGACTTGTGTTTCTTGGTATACATTACTTGGATACACTGATCGTAAACCATATTTCTCCAGTCACAAGATGAACTAACAGAAAACTCTATCAGGACTGCCACAGAATGTTCTATAAGTATTTTTCACAGAGGTAAAGCCTTGAAGAAGATAGGCAGTGCTGGTTCAATGTAACCAATAGACGAAAGCCCTCCTGCCTGAGCCAAGTAATATCAGGTATCTTTT
The DNA here is from genome assembly GCF_000001635.26 of Mus musculus. Taxonomy (NCBI): domain Eukaryota; kingdom Metazoa; phylum Chordata; class Mammalia; order Rodentia; family Muridae; genus Mus; species Mus musculus. The sequence goes on from NC_000084.6 coordinate 40,325,373, forward strand.
TCAGTTCTTTAAATCACTTTTTTTTCTGTTATCTGTGAGTAGTAATCATTCTGGCCTCGGTGATTTCTTTTGAGGATTGTTAATCAATGGAAGGCATTTGGGGGAAAGGCGGAACACAGGACAGGGCACTTGATAATCTAATGACTATCAGTTCTGGTCCGCCTTGTCTTGGTATCCTTGCTCTGCAAAGTTCTTTCCCTGGGAATGCAGACAGCATGCAGAAGATATTAGCTTAATAAATGGATGAGTGATTACTTGAGTTTTCATTGCAAAATGTTTCTATGCTTTTCATTCTGCTTTTCATCTTTTGGATTATATTTAACGTATCATCGGTTCTCTCCATCTGTACCCCCTTTTGAGATAAGGCTTCAGCATATAATCCCAGCTGGCCTACAACTTGGAGCATCAATCCTCCTGACAGATTTTGCTCTTTTGGGCACCAGGTATCAAATACCAGGAAAGGCAAAGGCAAGTATACAGAGGGCTATGAAATGAAAATAAAATAGCAACCAATAAAAATCAAACAAACAAAAAATCCAAAGTAACTCCCTGGGAAGAGAATGAATGTGGGTTCCTGAGTTTACTACATTATACACTCCAATGTTTACATTATACACTCCAATGTTTACATTATACATTCCAATGTTTACATTATACACTCCAATGTTTACATTATACACTCCAATGTTTACCCCTTGAGGATCAGGAACCTGTGGTACATTGAAATAAAAAAAAATCAGCAGCAATAATTGATGCTCTCATGATAAAATTTATTAGACACTTTAAAACTATTGTGCTAGAGATGATAAAAAATAAACTTGTTGAGAAATACCAAGAAAACAATGTGTGGGACAAATGAGAATACCAATAAAGAGATAGAATGCCCATATAAAAAATAAAGAAGACAATTTTATACTGAAAAGAGGCAATAGTAGAAACAGAAAAAGTTCACCAGAGGAGCCCCAAAGCAAACCTGACCATGCAGATATGTGAATGGAAAATGGAAAAATGAAAACTCAGAACTCTGAGCGAAAGATTGAATAAGATGAGCATCGTGTAATATGGCATAAACTGGCTAGAGTATTGCAATATAAGGCCAGCTGATGCAGTTTCAAGAGACTCTGTCCAGAGAGAGAGAAGTAGGGAAAAGGGAGAAAAGTGTGAAAAGAGAAAAGGTCAGAGGGAGGGAATAATGGGGGAATGGGAGAGATGGAGGAGAAGAGGGGAGAATAAGGAGAGAAAAGAAAAAAATGAAAAGAAAAAGATGGCAATATAGTCTCATGCAGAGGATTTGGATAGCTAGCATGAAATCTTCTTGGTTCAATCCCTAATCCAAAAAATATGGAAGAAAGAAAGAAAGAAAGAAAGCCATAGCATGTAGCAGATCTTCAAGTAGATCAAAATGAAACATGAAAATCTTTGTAGCAGAAGATAAAGAGGGAGAGATGGCAGTTTAAGAAACAATGATTAAGGTCTCCAAATTTGATCTAAGATATAAATTTAAACATCCAATATATTTAGGGATCTTGAAGTAAGATGAGCCAAAAGGCCAAGACATATTGTAACCAAACTTCAAACCATTGTTGAGGAAGTTTGTCACTAGTGGGTGTTCACTGAAAGAACACACCTTAAACAACCACTCAAACCTGCATGAAGAAAGACTTCAAGAGGGAAGTATTCAAATAAGAACAAAAAGTCTATAGTTTTTGTAGCAGCTTGTAATTGTGACTTTTGTTTGTGGTTTTAGAAACTGTATAGGAAAATATATTAGTATGAGTTAGTATTATTTTAAGGTTTTTTTGTTTGTTTTTGTTTTTGTTTTTGTTTTGTTTTGTTTTTGTCTATTAGAGGAGCTCTAGTCAAATTCCAGGAGTTGTGGAATGGTTGGGCGAGGGAATTAGGTACTCCACAAGAAGATCAAAAGAGTACTAACCCTGGATCCCTGGGGGCTCCCAGAGACCAAACCATCAACCAAAGAGAATGCTTTGGCTGGACCTAGGCCCCCTACACATATGTAGCAGTTGCGCAGCATGTTCTTTTTATTTTTTTATTTATTTACTTTATACCCCAGATTTTATTCCCCTCCGGTCCACCCTCCAACTGTTCCACATCCTCCTCCCCACTCCCCTGTCTCCACAAGGATGTCCCTATCCCCTAGCCTCCATCCTACCAGACCTCTAAACTCCCTGGGGCCTCCAGTCTCTTGAGAGTTAGGTCCATCTTCTCTGAGTAAAGCCAGACTTGGCAGTCCTCTGCTGTATATGTGTTAGATGCCTCATATCAGCTGGTGTATGTTGCTTGGTTGGTGGTCCAGTGTTTGAGAGACTTTGGGGGTCCAGGTTAATTGAGAATCCTGGTCCTCCTACAAGGTCACCCTCGACCTTAGCTTCTTCCAGTTTTTCCATAATTCAACCACAGGGGTCAGCAGCTTCTGTCCATAAATTGGGTACAAATATCTGCATCTGACTCTTTCAGCTTCTTGGTGGGTCTTTTGGAGGGCAGTCATGATAGGTCCCTTTTTGTGAGCGCTCCATAGCCTCAATAATAGTGTCAGGCCTTGGGGCCTTCCCTTGAGCTGGATCCCAATTTGGACCTGTTGCTGGACCTTCTTTTCCTCAGACTCTTCTCCATTTCCATCCCTGCAGTTCTTTCAGACAGAAACAACTACAGGACAGAGTTTTGACTGTTGGATGGCAACCCCATCCCTCACTTGATGCCCTGTCTTTCTGCTTTAGGTAAGCTTTACAAGTTCCCTTTCCCTACTGTAGGGGATTTCATCTAGTGTCCCTCCCTTTGAGTCCTGAGAGTTTCTCGCCTCCCAGATCTCTGGTACATTTTGGAGGGTCCCCCAACCTCCTACCTCTCAAGGTTGCTTGTTTCCATTCTTTCTGCTGGCCCTCAGGGCTTCAGTTCTTTTCCCCCACCCAATACCACATCATGTTCCCCTCTTCCCCTCTCCCCAACCCTCTTCCACTTTCCCTCCCAGGTATCTCCCTCCCTCCCCCCTTTGGTCTTCATGTGGATCTTCTAACAATTGGGTCTGGGGGACTGTCTCTGACTTCTTGCTTGCCTTGGATCCCCTTTTCCTAGCTGCTTTGTCTGGCCTCAATGAGAGAGGATGCACTTAGTCTTGCAGTGTCTTTATGTGCCAGGGTGGGTTGGTACCCAGGTGAGCCTCCTCCCCTTCTCAGAGAAGAAAGAGACAGCAGATCTGGGATTTCTATGTGAGGAGGGACTGGGAGGAGAGGGGGAGCTATGATTGGGATGTAAAGTGAATAAGTAAATGAGAAGTAAAATAGTGATTTTTTGAAAGTTGTTGTAGGTATTTCTATTAAAAATAAAATGTATATTCCCTAGAAAAAATAAGTTTTGTCAACCCTACATTTTTGTTTCTATATATTCCAAGGGACTAATCCATTTAAAAGAATTATTAGTTTATGCTTTTGAGATCTAGTGTATAATCATATAATTTTTTTTATACTAACACACAAGAGAGATGGGCCAGTGTGGTAAAGAAACAGAATTTTGTGTTGCTGAATTTAGCCAGAAATAAAGTTATGCTGGAATTTTCATACTTTAGGAAATCAGATTTGATTCCCTTGGTAACCACATAAGAAAATACCCATAGAATATATATAGAATGAATTGTTAAAGGAATTCACTACAAATAGTAACAAATTACAAATGGTATCAATAATCCAGGGGCTACTGAACACATTCTACAATGAAAAGAGGGCATAGACCAAAAAATAGCAGGAGCAAACCCTACCTTTCCAGCCATTATTTTATGTAAAAATGGATTAAATTATCTACCCAAAAGAAAGATAACCAGTGAGAGACAAAATGGGCAGCCTAGCTATAAGATTACAAAAACTCGTTTTAGACTTAATGATGTAAAGAAACTGAGAGTTATGCATGCAAGATACATGCCAAGCACAACAGAGATCAGGAAAGTTGCACTAATATTCAGAAAATTCAGAAAAGTTTGGGAGAAGACTTCAAATATATAGGTAGATAAGAGAGAAAGAATGCTTTATATTCTCAAATGATTTGTTACAGTAAAATTATAGGATAATGCTCTATACCTACTAACGGAGCATAACAGATATGCATCACAAATTGACAGAATGGAAGGAAGAAATAGTCTGCAACCATAGAGATTTCAGTATGCCACTTTTAACAATGGCTAGGACAAGCAGACCCATGGAAATAGAAGTGTTAGACAACACAAAAAAACCAATTAGAGTTCGTGATCACATGCAGAATCGCCAACCCAGAAACAACAGCATGTACAATATCCTCAAGGACACGTGCTTCATTTCCCAGGATTATCACATACTAGGCCACTAACAAAACCTCAATGGATTTTCTTTTTTTTTTTTTTTAATGAATATTATAGGAAGTATCTTTTCTGGCTAAAGCAGGATGAAATTCAAAACCTAGCAGACATGAACCAGGAAGTTCGCACATTTGTGGAAGTTAAATAACTTCCTCTTAAACAACAGAGCAAAGAAGTCATAAGGAGAGAAAAATGTGTAGAGACAAGTGTAAAGAAAAAGAGACAAGATTATAAGAGTGGGAGGGAAGGAAAAAGACTCATACTATTAGAAATTAAAAGGTAGTTATTAGATTATTATTTCCAATTCTGAAGAAATAGAAATATTATAAATGAATACCAATTGAATATAGAAGGTTAAATAGTTTCTGAAAACCTGAAACCTACCAAGTCTAAATCAGGAAGATCTAAAACAAACAAAAAAATGAACCGATCTACACCTAGTAAACAAATTTAATCAGTTATCAAAAATACCCCAGGACAGAGAACAGTGGACCTCTTCACTGAGTTCACCTATGAATTACATAAAAATAACATTAAATTTTTCCAAAACTGGAAACTTTGCTAATTTATTCTATGAATCTAGTTATATCTTTGATCCTAAGTCAGATAAAAATACAATGACACAGACAAATGTTTTTATGAAAATATATGCAAATATCCTTAATAAAATACCAGAAAATTTTTTTTACAAGCATAGTAAAATGATTATATACTATAGCCTCAAGGGGCTTATTTCTAGAACACAAAGTCATAGCATTTCAAAAATAGGCAGTATATTAATGTAATGATGGAGGGACACAAAGTCATCTCAATGAGAAAAAACAAAAAGAATTTGTTGAAAGTCAGTGTTTGCTCCTGCTAAGAAGGGGAGAGTGGATGTTGCTAGGGAGACAATGAGATAGGAAGTAAAATAACAGATACTGAGTTATAGTTTCACCGTATGTATCGAGATGGACTGGGGTATGTCATATTATGCTTGCTAAAAATGTCAAGATGTTACATTTTATGTTATGTATATTTCAGCACAACACAAACTCTGGAACCCCCCAGGGATGTTTTAGAGAAAAGGCCAAAATAGTTTTAAGAACTTTTGGAAATTTCTTCTTCCTGTCTCTCCTCTTTCTCTTTGTCTCTGTTCTCTTCACCCTCATTTCCCGTTTATTTCTTCTCCTTCAATGTAGTTCAGAGTATGTGGCATTCATAAAGGGACATCTTCAGAGAGGGAGGGTCTGTGGAAGTGACAGTTCGTTGCAGTCAAGGCTCCTGTGGAGTTGGGTCATGAACCCTGAGACAGTGGGTGTGCATGGATTTGAGAAAGCTTGCAATACCTTCCTTAGCCATTGAAATGGTAACCTGGAGTCCCTGACATTGAGGAGGCCCAGGGAATAAAATACATAATATCTTTTATTAATTTAAATGTGACTCTACCTTCATAATCTTTCTTCAGAATCCATGGAAACAGAAATACTCATTAAAAGTTACGTTGACCCTTGGGCGATATTTAAATGTGCTGCATAGTCATGCCAGTCTACATACTATAAGGACTCTCAGCATCTAGCCTTCTTATTTTAACATGTAAAAAATGGAGTATAAGCCGGAAATAGCAAAATATCTTGCCTTCCTGTATCCTACAGAAACCTTCGTTATTATAACTCACTGTCCTAAGCCTGTGTACTGAGGCTGTCAATTCTACCTTCAAGGCCTCCTGGATCACAAGTTTCCCTTTTTCCTTTGGATTTTCTTCTTTACGAGGAACATCAAACAAACTCCGACAGAGTTGCGGTGCTTCTGAAAGCTAACTGTTTAAAATTGGGCCCAGGTAATTGTAAGTTCTGTAATGGCGGCCATTCCTCTGGTAGCATGAAGTCACATTAAAAAAAGATATTTTGAAATTCTTTAACAGCATATTAAAATGCAAATCGGTCTTCCTATTAAAGACTTCTGGAAGTTCTCTGACAACACATTTAAATGCAAATTGCTGAAGTGTAGATGCTAAAATTAAAGTGGGGGAAACATAATACACCTTCATTGGGCTGGAAGCTTTTAACAGGCAGTGAGGAAGGCAAGGCACCAGGCCCCCTGAGCTCTAATCACCTTGGGTCAGTGACCAGGTCTGGAGCAGAACGTGCAAAACGGAGCTTTCCCAGAGTTCTTCCTCCCCTGCAGCAATGACGCCGTGCAGACTTGCGCAGCGCCGCCGAAGAGACACTCAGAGCCTTTCTCCAGTTCCCTTATTGTGACCCCTGGACAGGGACAGGCAAAGCTCTGCCCCCTTCTCACTATCTGCTTTGGTGCTGGCCGCTTTGTCATATTGCAGCCTGTTGGAAGATTTCTCCCTTCTCCTGCTGTCTCCAAACTGGATTATCATAGGAGGCAGATCCCCATGGCAACAGCATAAGCAAATGCCTTCCCACTCCTGGTTTTGTGACACCACGGGGTCTTTCTAATTATTCCAAAGAGTGTCACAGGATTCTCAAAACAAAATTTGTTTTAATTCACTCTTAGTTTAAAAATAAATGTGCACTATTCTCGTTTGGGACTGCTCAGCGGTGGTTCAGGGAGTGGGCAAGGAGTTACATAAAGATTCCAGTAGGAGTTAAATAATGAAATGAAGAACTGCTCTCAACTGCCTTGAAAGCTTGGAAATTATTTAACAGCTCTGTGGTTAGGTAGAATGGACCCCCAATCCCTAAGATATGGCTCCAAGTTCAATATTCTCTCTTCCTGTGAAAAGAACTTTTTTTTTTTTTTTTTTTTTTTTTTTTTTTGTGGCAAAGCTAAGCATTCCATCCCATCCCATGACACTAGTTGTCCAGGTGACCTGCCTTTATGTGCTTCTGTGTGGCTCCTAGAAAGTTTTCTGCAAAAGAAATCTGTTTGGCAACTTCACTTAAAAATTAATTTTCAAAATAATAATAATAATAATAATAATAATAATAATAATAATAATAATGTGTAACTACATTTTCACGTAAAAAGGGCTTTTGGCTTAAATGTAGTACTCCTCTCTTCGTTCTCAGAGACAGCCCTAGTTATGGCTTTGCTAGGAACCTTTCATGACTTCCAGAATGCATCAACAAGCTATAATATAAATAACAGTTGCATGTGTTCTTTTTAAAACATCATAATTCTATAGTATTTTAAAAATCTTAATAGTATTTTTAGGGAGGATGGTTTGTTTTGATTATCTTTTTTTTTTCATTTTTCTAGCTCTGGTATCATGCAATAGTATTCCACCATATCTTATTTAATCAGTTCCTTAAAGGTGGACAGATTCTTAACATTGCACAGTGTTAAACAGTACTACAAGGAATGATTTTGAATGGAGCTCACAGCAGGGTAACAGTGGGAACAGCTGATCCTCACCCATCACAGTGGTCCTGATCAGCATTGTTGAAACAAAATATAGGTAGCAAGATGAAAACACATTCATTCAGTCAAACTTTGTAAAATACTAGAGACTTCAGAAATTAAGACTCAGTGATCCAGGAAGTTTTGTCTTTTTTTTTTTTTTTTTTTTTTTTTGTATAGGTTCATTGACAGATGGGCAGGGTATAGAAATGTAACTGCGCATCAGGGTGTGATCTAAAGTAACAGACTGAGGAGGGAACGTCTGTGAGGCCTTTTCACATGTGTGTCATGCCTTCACCTCTGGCAGGAGGCAGGGTCCCTATGCAATGTATGTCTTTGAGGGATATCTTCCCATGCTGCATAACTTTCTTTGTATGAGAGGGGTTATAGTTACATGGTGTGTCTTCAACAAGGGAACCTATAGTTTTTGAAAGTGGACATTCCATCTATTTGCATCCTTTGTCCAAATGTCACTACTTTGGGTCCTTTCCAGTGGCCTGGGAAAATTGGAGAAACAGAGATAGAGAACAGGACCTAGGGGAAAGTCCACAGACCTTGCTCCAGGGAGTTTACTGTCCTCTTAAGTTCCAAGCATTTAACACGGTGAGCCATTAATTCTTAACCTATTGCATTCTGAGAATACGTTGAAATGGAATGACTATGATTTTAATTTTTCAAATAATTTGTGCAGAAGTGGATGCTCACAGTCATCTATTGGATGGAACACAGGGCCCCTAATGAAGGAGCTAGAGAAAATACCCAAAGAACTAAAGGGGTCTGCAACCCTATAGGAGGAACAACAATATGAACTAACCAGTATCCCCCAGAGCTGTGCCTCCGGTTGCACATGTAGCAGAGGATGGCCTAGTTGGCCATCAATGGGAGGAGAGGCCTTTGGTCTTGGGAAGATCATATGCCCCAGTATATGGGAATGCCAGGGGCAGGAAGTGGGAGTGGGTGGATTGGGGAGCAGGGCCGGGGCACGGTATAGGGGACTTTGGGGATAGCATTTGAAATGTAAATGAAGAAAATATCTAATAAAAAATAATTTGCCAACTTCTTCCAGCTCGGAAGTTCTGGCATAGATTTAGAAGTATATCTAGGTCTGTCATACCTAGGTTGGTATACTATAACTGACTAGAGTCTGGTTTCCTGGAAAAAGAGATTTGACTTCCTTATTATAATTGTAGTCTATAATCTATGAAATTAAAAAAAAAGAACAGAATGTAAGAAGATATAATGACCGTGTAATAAGATCCTGTGTAATGACAGAGTGTAAAATAGGACTCTGAAGTTCAGAGAATGGCATTTTCTTTTCTAAAAAGTATTTCTATGTCCGTATGGGTTCTATATTCTCCCTTGAGGGTACAAATCTCACTATGAATTTCCCTTGTTTTATTTTCTTTCTTAATTTTTATTTCAGGAAACACTTTACATTTGTAGACTTCTTGTTCTTATTTGATGGGTTTCATACTCTAGAAAGCAGAGTATCTGGTAGCTTTTGTCAATGTGAGCAGCTCAGCTTTTGTGATGACACATTGATGGAGATACCCCACAGGGCCAATCAGTACCTCATGATCTGCTGGGAGACTTCCTGAGGAGGAGCGCAGGACTCAGGGAAGAGAATGGCATTGTGTGCTTCCCTTTTAATCACTTGACTGAAGAACCTGAGAAAGATTTTAGACTAGTGCCATCACATAATGTCTGAGAAACCTAACTACTAAGGGATGAAGTATCCTGTTAAAAAACTCTGAGCAAGACAGCAGCAGGGCCAGGATTATCAACCAGACTCTGAAAACACTGAGTTTCAAGAACTTATATAAAGTTAACTTTTTTGGTATGCAGTTCCATGAATTTTGAAGAATTCTACAATACAAGAAGGACACACACAAAATATGTAACCTATAGTTGATTTGCTTTCAAATCCTACTCCCCATCCCTAACTTTTCATAGCTGCTGGTCTCTGACACAGTACAGTTTCCAAGGTCTCATACAAACAGATGCAATACATTCAGCATTTAAATCTAGTGGTTTTCACTAGCATAATGTGTTTAAGGTTAACCCATCTCAGTGTTTGCACTGGATATTTGTTATAATTTCTAAAAGTCCATTGCATGGCTACTGGCTTAGCTTGTTCATCCATGTATTGAAGGCCATTTAAGATTATTTCCACCTTTTGGTAATTATGAATCATGCTGAGGTAAATATTTTTTTGTATATGTGTTTTGTGGAAGATTATATTTTTACAGAGTATATGGCAATATGGAATTGCTGGGTTATCTAGTAAATACATATTTAGCATAATAAGAAATTGTCATGTTCTTGAACAGCATGATTGTGTCATTTTGCAATCAACCAGAATAAGAGAGTCAGTCATCTACAATTTTGTCAGCACTTGGTGTTGTAATTGTTAGAGTTTAATCCATTTATTCAGTCTATGGTCCTATATTTCATGCTTATTTGTCATTTGTGCATCTTTTGAGAAAAAATATCTGTTAAAATATTTCATGGAGCATTGAATCAGATTGTCACCATTCTGTTGTAATGTGAGATTTGAACACTTGTCTTTGGATGTGAGTCCTTTGTTGGATGTGTGATTTCTGGCTATTTGCTCCAAGTAGGAGCTGGCTTCTACATTTACCATTTCAGAGGGAAAGCATTTAATTTTGCTTTTATCAACATTTTAGTTTTTGGTGTTTAAAAATCAAACTTTTGAGAGAGAAGAAGGATGCTTTTGGCTGTTGGTGCTTTCATTTGTTTGTGAGGATGAGGCTGTTTTGTAGCCTGGAATTGCTCTGAACCCATCCTCCTGCATCAGCCTTCTAAGTGGATTATCGACCTCTGTCTGTGTACCTGACGACATTGAACCATTTTGCCTGGCTTCTATTTTACTTCTAGAATTAAGCGGGCTCTCAGAACCAGGGCAGGTTGAGAGAGCCGTGAGACTGGTGTGGTTTAAAAGCATTTAAGGAGAGAAAATGCAAATGAGGTGCAGAAGGCAGAGTGAGGTAAAGATGGAGAATCTCTGGCAGCCCTGTACTCACTTTAAGCAAACAGGCTCTGAACTGTAGCAACCTGTTACTTACTCAAGTTTAGCTCTTCTGATTGACCGAGACCCAACTCTGTGTTGCTCTAAAGTTTGGCTCTCAGTTAATTTGGTACTAAATTAGGTTGCAGTTCCTTACATAAGGGCTCATGTATGCAGGCTCTCTCAAGACAAATTTAGCTTGATTTAGAAGTTGTGTGCTTTTCTAGAGTCTAAGAACTCTGCCTAACTAAAGATCTCCAAGCTCTTCTGGGATGATATCATCTACAAATGCCATCGTTCTGTGTTTTCCATTCAAGTTCAATATCCATTTGGGGTTCATTTTATTTACGGAGCAAAGTCTAAATGCGTTTGAGTAAGTTTTGTTTTGTGTTTCTTTTGCATAGATGTTAATATACACAACCCCTTTTGTTAAAATGTTGGTTCTGTCTCCAATGACCTGTGTGTACATGGTTGTGGAAAGGCTATGCCAGTTCCTGTGTTTCTATTTCTGCAATGTCTACTTTTTCAGAGCTCCATATAAACACCAAGGGTCCATGGCATGTATTTATTTTAGATTTATCTTCTCCAGTTGATTATTTGGTACAAGAGATTGAGTTCAGAATCTTGCTCACAATAGGCAAAGATACCTCCACTGAGCTATGTCTCCAGCTAACGGTGTACTCTTAACGCGAATTTATTAAACTGTTTCTGGGAATGCCTGTTTTTTTGTTTGTTTGTTTGTTTGGTTTTTTTGGAGACAGGGTTTCTCTGTGTAGCCCTGACTGTGCTTGGACTGTAAACCAGGCTGGTCTCAAATTCAAGAGATCCCTCTAACTCTGCCTCCCAAATGCTGGGATTAAAGGCGTGCACCACCACCATCACCTGTTTTCAAATTTGGTCAACTATTTTATTTCCTTTGGTTTTTCACTATAAAGTAGATATTTTTTTGAGGGGGGCAGGACTTCCAAATAATTAGTTTGGAATTTTGATTGGGATAGTATTACATCTATGTATCATTTAGATGAGATTTGAAAAAAATAGTACTTTTTAAATGCTGAATACTCGAAATTTTGTTTGTGTAACATTTACTCAAGTTATTATTATTTTTTTTATATTTTCTTTGGTATTTTAACAGTGGAGTACCAACCAATTCATTTTCTTAGATTTATCCACAAGGCAGTCAGCCTGCCTGCTTCCCTCCCTCCTTCCCTCCTCCCTCTCTTCTTCCTTCCTTTCTTTCTGTTTTCTTTCTTTTTCTCCTTCCTTCCTTTCTTTCTTTCTTTCTTTCTTTCTTTCTTTCTTTCTTTCTTTCTTTCTTTCTTTCTTTCTTTCTTCCTTTCTTTCTTTCTTTCTTTCTTTCTTTCTTTCTTTCTTTCTAGATAGCTTGAAAACTTTGATTGCATTAGAATCTTGAGTCCTTAAAACCCTTGTTTAAAGTAAAGAAACAGGGCTGGTTTTCATGTATTGATCTCAGATCTTCTGTCTACTCTGAGTTCTTAATTCTTCAAGTCAAGACTTTTTTCTCTAGATGGTTTTGGATGTTTCCTTGCAGATCAGTATTTTGCCTGTCAGTAGACTTTTGTTGATTCATTTCCAATGCGAATACATTTTATTTCTTTTCTTGTGCCTTTGCAATAACTAGGCCTTTAATTATGTCCCACAGAAGTAATGGAATGGATGTGTCTTTGTCCCATTGATTCATTCATTGTTAGTTATGATGTTAGCTGTGTATTTTTACAGTGATTCTCAGTCAAGCTAAGAGGTATTCTCTTTCTTCCTAGTGTCCGAAGAGTTGGGATTTTTGTTTGTTTGTTTGTTTAAATCTTGAATGAACGTTTAATTTTTAAACATGTTTTTCCTGCATGAATCGATATGACTTTCTCCTTTGTTCTGCTAATAATAACTATTGATTTTCAAGTAGGGCCTTGCTTTTCTAGGATAAATGTTGTGTTGTCCCAAGGCGAGCTTCATTTTACTTCTGTCCTGACTCAGCATGCCAGGATTGCATGAGGAATTTTGTGTCTAATATGTTCATGAGAGACAATTGCTCCACAGTTTTCATTCCTTGTGCTCCCTTTGGCTAATTTTGGCATCAGAGTGGCTAATTTTGGCATCATCAAGCAATGAGTTGAGTTGAGGAGGGCTCCCTTCTGGAAGGCATTGTGAAGACTTGGGCCTGCTGCAGTTTCTAAACTGATTGAAGATTTCAGTTGTGAAACTGTCCATGCCGAAAGACTTTTTATTTTTTTAGTCTTTTGATGATTCTCAATTATGATTTCAACTTTTTGACTAGGTATAGAAATGTTCACATTATTGATCCTCTCCCCCCTCCGCACACACCACAATGAGTTTTGCTGCTGTGTCTTTCACTTGGTTTATTTCATCTGATTTGCTGGATTCTTAGAGTGACTGCTTTGTTTGAAGCATACATTTTGATATTGACAGTTTGCATTTCCCATTTTATTTCACTTCTCTGTCTGGCTCAGCATTCATTCTTGTTTTGTCAAAAATGATGTTTTTATTTTCATTGATTGTTTTATGTTTCAGCTTCTCACATCTCTATATTATTAGTATCTATTATTATTATTATTATTATTATTATTTACTTCCTCTGCCTAATTTAACCTCCCTGTCCATTTCTCTTTTTTGTTTTTGTTTTTTAATTTTCTCTTTTTTATTTCTTACAGTAAAAACTTGAGTTACAGAGTGTTTTTACTTTGAATATAATACACAGTGCACGTTTTTCATCAAAACATTGCTTTGGATGCACCCCATGTACTGGCTAGTTTTGTGTCAACTTGACACAGGCTGGAGTTATCACAGAGAAAGGAGCTTCAGTTCAGGAAATGCCTCCACGAGATCCAGCTGCAAGGCATTTTCTCAATTAGTGATCAAGGTGTGTGTGTGTAGGAGGTCCCCTTGTGGGTGGGGCCATCTCTGGGCTTGTAGTCTTGGTTCTATAAGACAGCAGGCTGAGCAAGCCAGGAGAAGCAAGCCAGTAAGTAACATCCCTCCATAGCCTCTGCATCAGCTCCTGCTTTTTGACTTCCTTGAGTTCCAGTCTTGACTTCCTTGGTGATGAACAGCAGTATAGAATTGTAAACCGAATAAACCCTTTCCTCCCCAACTTGCTTCTTGGTCATGATGCTTGTGCAGCAATAGAAACCCTGACTAAGACACTCCCCAAATTTTGATATATGTTCAATTTCCTTCCATTATAATTATTTTCTACCATCTTTTCAAACTTTTTCTTTGACTTGGAATTTATTTACGAGTGTGTTGTTTAACTTTCAGCTGCTTGCAGATTTTTTTTTTCAGATGTCTTCTTACCTGATTCCTGTTATAAACAAAGAATAATACCTTGCATTATCTCAACTGAGATATTTCTAAGTTTGTTTTTCTGATGTAGCCTGTGGTCTCGCTCACTGTGTGTCACGTGTGCACTCAAGGGAAAAGAAACAGGTGTTGCATTATTGTTGAGTGGAGTGCTTTGTGGGTGTTAATTAGGTCAAGTTCACTGATGGTGCAGTGAAGGACTGATATATCCGGTTGACTATCTCTACTTGATCTCTTGATTACTCAACGATGAGGCTGCATGTGTAATTATGAATTTGCCTGTCTCTCCATGTCGTTACATCCATTTTCTTCCTGCATGTATCTTGAAAAGCTGTCATTAGGCACAGAGACATTTAACGGTTTCCTGATTTCTTTTAGAGCTGATCCTTGTCCTCACTTTGTGACGTTCCTCTCTAGCTCTGGTATGATATTGTGAGATTTTGTTTGCTTTCTATCCTGTCTCCCAACATATAGCTCCCAAAACCTCGGAATCTAAAGAACAATGAGGATCTTTTATACACTGCTAACATGACTGCAGCATAGGGGTTGTTGCAGGCTTCCTGGTCAGGAGGACTGACAGAGGACTATTCACACCAGCATGAGAAGATTCAAACTTTAGCCTCACCCTATGGCGAGTGGCAGGGGTGGCAAAGACAAGCTGGAGGTTGAATTGATCACAAATGGCCAGTGATTTGATCAATCACATCCATACATCAATTTACTCATTAAAAACACACAGGCTAAATTCAGAGAGTTTCCATATAACTGAGCATGTAGAAGTAACTAGGGAGTAGCTTGCCAGAGAGGGTTGGAGATTCGATGCTCCTCCCACATGCCTTGCTGTAGCCATCCATTATCTGGTGGTTTGTATCCTTTATGTAATCCCTTATTAATAAACCAGTATCTGTACGAACCATTTCTACCACTTATGGGAGTTGCTGTGGTGAATTGGTCAAATTCATGGAAAGGGCTGTCATTTCTGTGTGACCATTTTGTCAGGAGTATAGGTGACAGCCTACTATTTGGACTTGGTATCTGAAGTGACAGGGAATTTTATGGGGCTTGTGTCATATTTACTGTGTAGGGGAGCTTTTACTAAAAGACATTAACGGCGACCCCCGCCAAGTAACTCAAAGCAGGATTAAAGCCTGGCATCTCTGCCTTCATTTTGTATTTATGTCTTTAAGTGTGGGTCAGATACCTTCTTAGTTCTGCCTGTAGGTATGTTTACCACTTAAGACGTGTCCATCTAAAATATTGATAAGACATGACTGATTGGCTCTAAATGTACCTAACCTATTTTGTTTTGCTTTAAGACTAAAGGCATAAAGGTAAGTAAGACATTTTATTTCCAAGTTCCAGAATCTGCTGTCATTATTTTAAACCTGCAGTGAACTTAGAATCCAGAAGCAGTGGGGCCTTTAAAGCAGATCTTCTACTAATTAGGAGTAATTATCACACAGTGGAAACGGAGGCTGATCCCTAAATAGACTAGATCAACTCCTGAGAAGCAGGTGGCCTCTTAAAGTTACTGGTAAGATCTTCTCAAAAGCCAGCTTAAAGAGCCCAGAATGAGATCACAATCAACTGGGCCACAGTTAGACCAGAGCTGACTCATACGCTTACATACTCTATGCCCCCATTTTTCCTTTATTTAAACTTATGTTTTATGTAAGCAACAAAATGTGCTGGGATATTTCATCTGCCTCCCTAATTATAGTCTTACTAATTAATATCCTTTCCTGTCTTCTCCATACTTTTGTTTGATTTTGTTCACATGTATAGCTAGCCAGGCCTTTTAGAATTCTCTGAGCTGACCCCTGGGCCAGGACTCTGACAGAAGAAAATCACTTGCTTTTTTTCATCTTTTATCTAATAAGTGGTCATGTCCCTTACCTGGACTTTTGTGCCCATTTCCATGACTGAGTATTATCTGGTAGCAAAGTGTCTGGAGAGACAAAATCAGACTCCTGAAATCAATGGTATCTCATTTGCCAGCTTCTCTTGTATTATAGAAATGTATTATCAGAGCTCTTCTAAAAGACTCCATACAGGCTTGCCCACATGACTGAGGCATGCCTGAGTTTAACTCTGAAGAACAAGAAAATTAGTTAGACATGAGAAACATGCTGGTAGTCCCAGAACTTATGAAGAGGGGCAAGAGAATTGTAAGCCTCAGACTAGCTTGGGTCATCTAGCAAGATCCAATCTTAAAAAAAAGGGGTGGGGGTGGGACCCAGGAAAATAAAAAAGACCTCAGTATCCCCACTCCTCATCACCTGTATTTACTCTAGAGTCATACAGGGTGGGATTCAGGCTTTAATATTGTTAGGAGTAGGAGGCATACGGGGAAAAAACAGGAATGTTTCTATTATATTGCCTATGTTTCTGGTTCTATTATTTATGTTTTTTAAAAGATTTCTCTATATTTTTAATTTGTGTGGAAGTATATGTACCTGCCTTAGTTGATGTGTACCGCATGTGTACAAGTGCCTTCAGGAGGTAGAAGCAATTAGAAGTCATTGTAAGACACCTGACATGAGTACTGGGAACTGAACTTAGGTTCTCTGCAAGGACAGTAAGTGCTGAGCCATATAGCCAGCCTATTATTTATTTTTAGTATAACCAGTTACCTCAAAAGACCCATCCAGAGGTTATAGCTATAACAAATCTGAGAAAATACATGGAGTAAACCCACTCTGTATTAGTTTGTAACATTACCTGTTAAGCCAGGTTTTCTCTTTATTCCACAAAATGGACAAAAACAAAAATTAAAAAACAAACACACATAAAACAAAAACAAAACAAAACCAAAAGCAAACCAACCAACCAACCAACCAACCAACCAACCAATCAACCAACCAACTTTTCCTTATTGTCTGTCATTTTGGTTGCAAATTTCTTCTTGTTTTATTATTACACATGGTATTTCCAAAATCACTTCAATAAATATAAAGCAACAAAAGGGTAATACCCAACTCTTTCAGTCAATTACATATTAATTATAATTGGTTTGTGTGGTGGTTTGAATAAGATTGACCTCATAGGCTCATGTATTTCAATGCTTAGTTATCAAGGAGTGGCACTACTTGAGAAGGATTGGGAGGCATGTTCTTGTTGGAGGAAGTGTATCACTAGGAGTGGGTTTTAAGGAATCCAAATTCCAAGCCAGGTACAGTGACTGTTCCTACTACCTGTTAATACTGATAAAGAACCTCAGCTCCTTCACCAGCATCATGGTTGAATGTGTGCTGCCATGCTCCCTGCCACAATGATACTGGACAAAACCTCTGAAACTGTAAGCCAGCCCAATTAAATGTTTTCCTTTATAAGCATTGCCTTGGTCTTGCGCACGCTCGACTGGCCAGGAAGAACGACGCTGCAACAGGATCCTTCTGCACACATTTATTGGGAGAGCTTGATTGTAGAGGCGAAAAGACTTTGAGCCCAGAACTGGTGCTGCTTTTATAGGCCTAGGAGGGGCGTGTCTCACACCCGGATTGGTTATGCACTAAGCCTCATTTGCATGTTCCTCATCTGATTGGCTACTCTCTCTCAGTACCTTACAGAACCTCATTATCATACCTCATTTGCATGTCTCACATCTGATTGGTTATACTCTCAGTACCTTACAGAACCTCATTATCATACCTCATTTGCATGTCTCACATCTGATTGGTTATACTCTCAGTACCTTACAGAACCTCATTATCATACCTCATTTGCATGTCTCACATCTGATTGGTTATACTCTCAGTACCTTACAGAACCTCATTATCATGCCTGGGCCAGGCAGTGTCTTTGCAAAAAACTTTACTGCATATGTACACATTGGTTGTTTGTCCAATCTTATGCGTGGTGGCCAGCAGTAGTCAGTGCCACTCAGCAACGGCACATGTGGCTTCCCACACCTTGGTCATTGTGTCTCTTCACAGCAATAGAGTGGTCACTAAGACAGTATAGCTTGCATAGATTCTAGCCCAAAACAAACCCAGATTTTTTTGGTATGAATGAGAAATGAATTTTAGAGATTTAGTTTCTGAAGACCACGTTATAGGCATAAAGACCATGAAAGAAAGAAGGCAAATAAGAGCTTTGCTTACCAAGGCTAGGCAAACCTCCAGGTAGCAGCTCATATCAGCGTCCCCTTAGTTTCTGTTTCTTCACAGCTAACTACATTTGGTTTAAGATAAAAAGGGGACAATATTTAGAACTAAAGGGGCAATATTGCTTCTGAAGTGGTTGGATCCTGTTACTTGAATTTTGGAGCTTGGAGCCTGTCTTCCTCATATAGTTTTCTTGTTTTTCCTTCTCTCTTTCTTTCTTTCTTCCTTCCTTTCTTTCTTTCTTTCTTTCTTTCTTTCTTTCTTTCTTTCTTTCTTTCTTTCTTTCTTTCTTTCTTTCTTTCTCTCTCTCTCTCTCTCTCTCTCTCTCTCTCTCTCTCTCTCTCTCTTTCTTTCTTTCTTTCTTTTATTTTTGGTTTTTCGAGACAGGGTCTCTGTATAGCCCTGGCTGTCCTGGAACTCACTTTGTAGACCAGACTGGCCTTGAACTCAGAAATCCACCTGCCTCTGCCTCCCAAGTGCTGGAATTAAAGGTATGTGCCACCACGCCCGGCCTCATATAGTTTTCTTTTGGCTTAATACTTAGACAAATTATTTCACGGCATAGACAAGTTATAACTCCACCTTTATAATCCTCCTTCCTGAGCAACATCAGCAAATAAAATATCTTTCTTGAATTTGTAACTGAAAATAAGAGACTCATGTGGACTCATGTGGGTCGGGTTGTTCTCCTTGGCCAGTCCTAGGGACAAAAGCAGAGGCGTGCCCTGTCTTGTCTTTGCAAACAGCTCAGATGCCTGTGAGGAAAGAGCAAGTTCTTTGACTGAAATGAGGTGCTGGGATCCATAGGATGGGTGCAGAGTGCAAAAGGCAAAATGAGCTCTCTCTACTGTGTAGTCTTGTGGGAAAGGATTGAAGGCTCTGAAGAGAGGCTTTCCTTAATTCACAGCATGACTTAGGAACCTAGTGAGAAGGAAAGCTCACAGGCTGAGTTCCTAAAACCCGAACAGAAACAATTCTCTTGCATCTAGGGGAATATGTAAATATGCTGAGCTTTGTAGTCACTTGCTTTCAGACTGACATGTATAGTAAATGCCATTCTCAGGTAATGTTGAATGGCCCACACAGAAGACAAACTATGCCCTTTCTTGCAATAATTGCTACCTGCTATATTTTGTTACTTACGGAAAATTATAAGGAGCAGATTTCAAGTTTAAAAAGATTGCCTTTCAAGTTAAAAAGTCAGATATGCTTTTTGTGTCAAAATGTTCAGAGTTGTGGAAAGCTCGCGAAGAATTAAAACAGAATTGGTGGTGAAGAGGGCAGACATTTCTAAACGTGTGGCTGTCTCTCCTCTGTCTTTGTTCTCATCATGAACAGGTTTGGTCCAGATTCACAGTTCACTGAGCCACAGAGCCTGATTCCTTAATTGGCTACTGCAAACACACCTTGAGAGAAGCGCCTTAGGTCAGCCCCCACTGGGTCAGCGGCAGGCAGAGCGGTGGAAGTGAGAACCTTAGAGACAAAGTAGTTTCGCCAAATGCTGAGTAGGCTTCTGAGACCAGATTATGTGTAGGTAGATAGGATGTAAGGAATGCATGATTGCTGTACATCACAAATCATTTTCCTAGGAACCAATAAAGAGGCAGGAAACTGAAGAAGATATTCTGTTTGAATGCCAGGGTGACCATTTCACACTTAAGGGAAAGAAAATTTAACTTCAGCATCTTTAAGATAGGAAGGAAAAGGAAGATACTGAGGAGAAAAATGCTTTAATTTTTTTCGAAGAATGTGTTACAGTTTAACTGTTAAAATGTTCCCCAGCCTCAGGTGTCTCAACACTGGCTGACTGGCTGGTGGCTGTAGAACCTGTAGAAAGCAGGCTTTAACAGGTGGGTGCAGGTCTGTGAATGGGTCTCATAAAGTTATAGCCCACATCTAGTTCTGCATGCCTTCTATACAACCCCTTGGAGATGTGAATCAAAGCTCCAACAAGCTTCTGTGTCTATGGGATGGACCACTCCTGTTGCTATGTACCGTCTGTATCTATGGCATGGACCATTCCTGTTGCTATGTACTTTCTGAGTCTATGTTATGGACCACTCCTGTTCCTATATATCTTCTCAGGATGAGATGGGGAGTCAAAGTAAATCTCTTCCCTCTTCAGTTTCATCAGGTATTTTGTCATGGTAATGGCAAGGTGACTAAGAGGATGCTATTTATGTGTTCTATCCTTAAGACTTCTGTAGCACTTGTTCCCTCTTCTCTGCTGTATGTGGAGTCTGGGTCTTTGGTTTTGTTTTTCTGCTACTGACTTCGGCTTTGGACCCCAGTAACTCTGAGATTCTGTTTTTTTCCCTCAAAGCAGCACTGGCTTACTGTGGATTTTTCCCTGGCTTTTTATCGTAAACACTTGAATGATGTTCATGTACCATTTTGCCACTCAAGTATGAAATTGATGAGCAGTGGAAGGAACATGCCTGTTTTAATTTCAAGCCTGTACTCTGCCTTTCCACTGGTACTGTTAGGGTTATGGTCTGGAATGGTGGTGATTTGTGGCTGTGGTTGGCAATGATAACATTCTGGTGAGGTGTCCTGACGTCACACGTGCAAGGAAAACCATTTGTATTCATGCTCCACTTCTTCAAAACAGAAAACCAGATAGAGCAGGCTTTAGAATTGGAGAATTTTGTTTCTTTGTTCAACCATAGGGTCAAGCCTTTGGAGAATAGATGATAGTTATGACAGTCGTTAGAAACGGCCTGTCTTTAATGCAGTATCTCTTGAGGAAGAGTCTGTTTGTTTGATTTTGTTTTGTTTCCTTTTTTTTAAAAAAAAAATTCATTCTGGCCAGCTGTCAGGGAGGATTAATTTGTCATGAATCCTGGAGAATGGGGCTTGATATTTTTGCATTGTTTGTCTCATTTTGTTCATAGATGTCACAGCTCTGTACAATTTATTTGGAATAAATATATCCCAAGTGTATGAGAGAATGCATCTTTTCCTTTTTAAAAGTTCCTTTGTCTTACATTTTCCTCACATTCCTGAGTTAGAGATATAGACTCTTACAAACATATCACTGTGGTCCATGCTGAGGTTTTTTTTTTTTTTTTTTTTGTTTGTTTGTTTTGGTTTGTTTTGGTTTTTTTTTGCACTAATTAATTAATTAGTTAATTAAGCATCTGATTGTGCTATGTAATTCAAAAGTTCATTTAATCCATAAATGTTTGTACATTTCCAAAGGGCTCTCAGATTCATGGAAAATGGCTCATTTTAATAAGGCATATACCTTGTATATCTTGTATGGCAAGCATTGGACTAGCTTCATAATTTAAGTCAATTGAAAAGGTGGTTATGCATCCTAGCATGATTAGCTACCATCAGAGATGCTGATTCTGTGCTGATGAATAAGACTTTGTCTTCCTGCATGGGGGTTGGAAGCAGGAAGCAGATGCCCTCGCTTATTGACATTCTGTGCTTCAGAGCTGTCATTTAATTTCCCACTCAGATACAGCTTTATAAGGAAGAATTGTATCTCTGTCTTTAATGCTAATTTTAGGAGTATTTGCAAGCATCCTTTATATATATCAAGCTACCTTGAGCTGCTTTAAAGATGTCATAGTGCATTCCTTAGTGTGGCTGGGGAGAAACCATCTATTTTCTATGATAATTGTGGTGAGAGCAGGAGCAAATGCAACTAGATGATGTCAAACAATAATTAAGCATTTACTATGTACCAGGTATGCTTATAAATATATTTTATGATTTATCTCTCCTGATCTTTATGTGTTTCCAGAAATAGGTACGGAGGCAGGATTGAATATGCAAGCATTTTGGATAAGGAAAAATGTCTTCAGTGGGAAAATGAGGGGAAACTGCAGGAGCCTGGAGGTCTCTTAGGTCATTGGGATGGCTATTTTTGGTGGTCAGCTTGATGACAGCTGGAATTAATGAAAATACAAGTTGCTGGTAAACCTGTGAGAGAAATTTTTTAAATTAAATAATTGCAAGTGTGAGGGTCCACTTAATGTTGTTTTTAAATTCTTCTCATACATTACACCCTGATCACAGCTTCTCTCCTTCCACTCCTAGTCCCTCCCATACCTGCCCCACCATTTCCTCTTTTCAAGATCCACTCCTCCTCCATTTCCCTTAAAAAAAAAAACAAAACAAACAAACAAAAAAAACCCACCACCACCACCAACAAAAAAACCCAAAAACAAAAAAGAAAAAAGAGCAGGTTGAAGACTGACTTTTACTCCAGTTCCTTTAAGATAAGAAGATACAGTCTAGATCTTTTGAGGTGGGAAGATCCATCTTTAATCTGGGCCACACTTTCTACTGGAAGTATTTGTAAAGGTCATGGAAGAAGGTAGAGTGATTTCTTTGCCTGCTTGCTCTAGCTCTGTCTGACAAGTGCATTCTTTCATTGACATTAGATCCTACTCTTTTGGGATTCTAGTATGGATTGGTGACATGCTGAGATACTCAGCCTCCTACACTGAACAACTACTAGATTCTTGAACTTCCCATTGGTTAGACAGCTATTATTGGACTTGGATCATGGCCTGTAAGCCAATTTTAGTAAATCCCCACAAATATATAAATATAAAGAGAACCCTGATTAATACAGTTACAGTCCCTGTTTCTGCTGAAGTAAGAGTGGAAAAGGAGGTTAGGCAGAAGCATCTTAGACAATCATCAGTCAGGGGAACATTAGGTACACAGTGGAAACACAAGGTGTTTGCAGAGCTTTGAATAAGAATGCCTCCCATTAGCTCGTGTATTTCAGTGCTTGGTTCCTGGTTGGTGGAACTGTTTGGGAAGGATTAGAAGGTATAGCCTTTTTGGAGGTTATCTGTCACTGGTGTTAGGCTTTGAGGTTGCCAGACTCCATGCCAAGCCCAGTCTCCCTCCCTTCCCCTACCCCACTGCCTCCTTCTTCTGGATCAGGATTTAAGTTCTTTGCTACTGCTCCATCCCCACAACTGCCTGCATGTTGCCATACTTCCTGCCATGTTGATCACAAACTGTTATCAAGCTCTCAATTTATTTGTTTCCTTCCATAAGTTGGTCATGGTGTCTCTTTATACAATAGAACAATGAACAAGATTAAGACTATACAAGGAGTCCTTTAATGGAAATTGGTTGTCAAATCAGTCTCAGATCTTTCAGAAATAGGCCTGCATGAACACTTCCTATATTCTGTCACACATGGGAAGACTCCTATGTAAGGGGTGGGAGTGCAAGGTTGATTTTAACACCAGTGTGGATATTGGAGTAGGCACCGTCTTAGTAAACTGATCATTGGTATGGGCTGTAGCTGAAAGTTTGTAGATGCATTCAAAACTTTTCCACTTTGCAGGTAAGAAAACTAAGGCTACACAGAGAGTAGGTAATTAATCTGGGGAAGGTTAACAAGTGATAACTGACATCCAGGGTCAATGCAGTCTAATGTCTCATTCAATGCCTTTGACCAGATGATCATTTGTTATGGTTATATTTGGATAGTTTTGTGTAAGATTATAGTCTTTGGTTCTAAACAGAAACTTTTACAATTTCACATGGATCTTATTAAAGAATAGTTAAATATTTCCTCACCCAACTGATTCCAGCTTAGTAGGTTAGGGATTGAACATCAGAATTTATTTGTTAAGGGCCATACTTGGTGACTTTTTACTTATGGTTCTTGAAGCAGACTTTTATATACACTTCTATGGAAAACAAAACTTCTGTTGGATCCTGAAAAGGGTAGTAGTTGATTGTACCAATTTCTAGTTTCAAGGTCTTGAATGATTTACCTAAGTTCAAGTAACCCAGTTTACAACTTTGCAAACCAGGGTGGTAATAATATTGACAATTAATGACACAGAACTCACACTAGGTTGATCTGAGTTCCCACAACAACAAGATACTTCTCTGAGTATATCTGTCACCAATGATTGGTAGAAGCTGATTATTTGTCAAGTGTCATATACTTCAAATTTGTCTTTCTATCTCCATGAGGCAAAGAGGAGTAACATTTAGTGAGACAATACATCAAAGAAGAAATTTGCCTCTATGTCTACGGTAAGACACGTTTGGTCTTCAGGGAGCATCCCGAACCCGTGAAAGGCTTGGGAATGGAATCATTTCAATGTTCTTTCACTGGTGCCCTTGGATTCTGTCTTCTCCACAGTGCTGCTGATATCTTTAACAAATTATCAACGAGAGTAAATCAAGCTGCTTTGGAACATGATGGAAAATTTCATTTATTGGTTGTCACTTTCTCTAGCTTATTGTGGGGACCAGAATTTGCCCAGCCTGATACATTTTACCCTTGGGTGCCTAATATACCAGATGCTCATGGAAAGCAGTCATGACTTTGTCTTCCAAGGATTTAAAAGAATAGAGGTTTATAATAGTGATGTACCTGGCATTAATATTTTATCTGCCTGTAGATATCTACCTCTTATCACCGGTCACACACTACTTGGCTTCTTTGGTCTTCCAGGGACATGGTGTGGTTGTAGAGGGATGTTGAGAGGGGACTGTGGTCTGGCTAGACTCTTTTGTGTTGTTGAGCCAAGATTTTGAGCAAAACTGAAAATTATTCAAACTTCCCTAGTTTTACCTCTACCAATGAGGCAATCTATATTTCAGTGAGAATGATCAGTAGATAGACAAATTTCTTTCCTAAGACCTAGCTGGCCTTAAAACTGTGGTTATATATTAACTTGTCTTCAATATCAATTCATGTTTCTAGTAAACAAAATAGTACAAATTAAACTTTAGTTTCTGGAATTCATTTGATAGTATGTCATTAAGAAATTAAGAGAGTTTTCAAAGTAAATGAAATGACTATTCAACTGGTAACTTTTAAAAAACAGTCTCTTTCTGCCTAGTGTGGTTTGGATGAGAAGGGACATCACATGCACATAAATTTGGCTACTTGGTTCACAATATGTGGAATTGTTTGGAAAGGATTAGGAGGCGAGGGTTTGTGGGAGGGGATATATTACTAGGGCTAGGCTTTCGAAAAGTTCATGCCGTCATGTCTAGTTAGCTCCCTCTGCCTTATACATGGATCAAGATTTAAGCTCATCTACTGCTCCAGTGTTATGGCTGCCTCTCTGTTGCCAGGGTCTCTGCCACGGTGGTTATAAACTCATCTGTAGGTCCCTGCCATGGTGGTCATAGACTCACCTGCAGCTGGACTTTTGTCTATTTTGTTGGTTCTTCTTTCTTAGCCATCCCTCTTCTTCCACCATTTCAATCCCCTAACCTTAGATAGAAGAGAAAAAAGAATAGAGGAGAAAGGGGGTCTCACTATGGTTAGCCTACACCCTGCTGATTAGGGGCATCAAGTTCCTTGGGGCAAGTTTGATCTTTGCCATTAAGCAGTACATCTACTTTCTTCTTGTTTCTTCTTTGTGCATGGCGACTTAACAAAACACAATCAACAGCAATCAACAACCCCAGCTCTAAGGTCCTAGCATTTATATACCTTCTGAAGTATTTCTAGAATTCCAAACATCACACACTCACAAAAACTATCTGCAGCCGACAAAATCACACCCCTGCTAGAGCATGAGTCAAGTCATAGTCAGCTGCTGTGGACATTCTGAAGCAGCCCCATAGCCTGGAAATAAAATTAAAACATATTCCGGTAATTTTTCTGTGTTTTTAAAGAAAACAAAATTCTCACTACCTTCATCCTCTGAAACAGTAAGGCCCAAATAATCTCATTCTTTTATAAGTTGTAATAGAAAACTAAGGCACCCAGGCCTTCCTAGAACCTGTATTATACTTACATACTCCAGACTGGCCTTCAGCTTGTAAATTCCCATCTCAGCCTCCAAGTGGTGGTTTACAGGATGCTAACCACACACCTGGACCCAAGGGAAAGCTTTTCGTAAATATTTATTAAGTGTATAACATATATAATAAGGGTCTATATCTTAAATTATTTTTAAAAGCATAATTTTGAATGGACTAAGATGTAGTAAATACAATTATTTTGGGACAGGGATTTTCCTTTCCTGTGGTTTATTCATTTTAAAGATGCTAATGACTGAGTCCCTGTACTTCCCAGTTATTGAAATAGTGAATGTTCAGGAAAAGGAAGTTTTCATTATGAGTTATTTTTTTTAAAGATTCTGTGTTATCTGTCAATACACTTAAACTTGTTCATACTGAGTATCTGTCATCCACATGACTTATAGATAGATGTCATCATTTCTCATTTGGCAACATGGCATTCCCAAGGCATTTACTTCCCCAAAAAAACAGTTTTATTTTCTCTGAATGCCTGTCAAGAAATGTAGTTTTTATGTTTAGAAACCTCAGCTAATGTATTTGGAAATCATCTTTGAAGTATTTGAGTCATTCCTTCAGTTTTATATGAACTCTACCTTCCTGCCAGGCAATTATCTTACTTTTCAGACAGCCATACAGATTTTAAAGATACTTTATTAATTTATTTAAAACTATCTTGTTTCTAAAGGATTGTATGTTACAAAGATGTAACAGTGAAAGACAAAATGTGTGTGTGTGTGTGTGTGTGTGTGTGTGTGTGTGTGAGAGAGAGAGAGAGAGAGAGAGAGAGAGAGAGAGAGAAGAGAGAAAGAGAGAACCTATGGACAAAGGTGGCCAGTGAAGACTCCCAGACAAGAGAGGTATTGGAATGACGAGAGAATGCATCTGTGCTTAAGCAATGGAGATTGGGAATCTACACTGCTGGAGCAGAACACAGACATGGAATTGAACACAGAGTGCTTTGTCTTATGACTCCTGGGCTGGCATGCTGAAGTCACATGTAGCTGCTGAACCAGCCAAGATCTCTCCGTGCTTGTCATTCTTTTTGGTACTAAACCCCTCCCTGCCCAGATCAGTAGCTTCCAGCACTGCACTCTCATACACACCCTGGCCTTTCATTTTGATCTGATCATATGTTTCCTGTGACATTTTTCTCTCTCCTTCCAGGCAAACTTTATAATTATTTTCCCTGTGTTAGAACACAGCATATACCATTAACTTGACATAGCATATTGTTTGACTTAGTCATCTGGTACCCTCATTTAAACTGTGTGCTTTGAAGACAGATGTTGATAAGTAGTTGCATATAATTTTTTTTTCATTTGAGTTGTGCTGAGTACATCCTGCTTGAAATTTTAGAAAGGAATGTTCTGTCCATAGCTTTAGTGAGGCATAACTACCAAATCATAAAGCCAAGAATTATGAGCCTGAGATTACAGCAGGCCTGAAAACAAGGTAAGAAAAAAAAATCATCTTCATTTCTGTTCATCTTGAATTTCACATATTTTTAGTTACAGTGAGTAACTACCAGTTCAGTATTAGTGTGTCTCTGACTTCTTCATCTTAGACATTGTATATTTGCCTGCTTGTTTCCTTCCTTCCTTCCTTCCTTCCTTCCTTCCTTCCTTCCTTCCTTCCTTCCTTCCTTCCTCCCTCCCTTCCTTCCTTCCTTCCTTCCTTCTTTCCTTTTCTTCCTCCTCCTCTTCCTCCTCTTTTCCTCCTTCTCCTTTTCCCCTATCAGTTTGTGTTTGTTTCTGTGTCTGGTTCTGTGACTTCATGGTTAGCCTTCCTCCTGCTGATTAGGGGCATCAAATTCCTTGGGGCAAGTTTGATTTTTGCCATTAGGCAGGATATATAATTTCTTCTTTTTATTTCTTCTTTGTGCTCAACTACTTAACAAATCACAATCAATAGCAACCAACAATCCCACTTCTCTCTAAGGCCCTACCCTTTATATACCTTCTGAAGTGTTATCAAAAACTCCAAACATCACACAGGCAAGCACACACACACTAACTGCAGCTGGCAAAATCACACCCTTGCTAGAACACGAGGCAAATCAATCATAGTCAGTTGTTGTGGACATTGTGAAGTAGCGCCATATCCTGGAATTAAAATTAAAACATATTGACTGGCCTGGATAAAAAAAAAATCCAGAAAAAAATGACTCAGGGGAGGGATTCCAGGGCTCAATCAAGGCAGGCAAGTCAGGCAATGGGAACTCAAGGTTGGTCATGTCACAGTCACAGTCAGGAAGCAAAGGCTGAAGAAGGCTCATGCTCTGCTAGCTCTCTCCTTTCTACAGAGCTCAAGTCCAGGGAGTCATGCCAAAAACTCTTCCAGAGGGATGTTCTTCCCACCTCAAAGAATGTAATGAACATAGTCCCTCATGAACATAATCTCTCATAGGTTTGCCTAGAGGCAAAGAATCTCTCACAGGTGTGTCTGGAGTCTTGTCTTCTGGGCTATGCCAGAGTTTGTTGAATTGGAATTTATGTTAAGTATCACACCATCACACAGTTATTTCAGATTCAAAGAAAATTGGTTAAGAACCAAACCCAGACACTATTGCATATGCCAGGAAGATTTTGCTGACAGGACCTTGATATAGCTCTCTCTTGTGAGGCTATACAGTGCCTGGCAAATACAGAAGTGGATGCTCACAGTCATCTATTGGATGGAACACAGGGCCCCCAATGGAGGAGCTAGAGAAAGTACCCAAGGAGCTGAAGGGCTCTGCAACCATAAAAAAGGAATAACAATATGAACTAACCAGTATCCCCCAGAGCTTGTGTCTCTAGTTGCATATGTAGGAGAAGATGGCCTAGTCGGCCATCATTGGGAGGAAAGGCCCTTGGTCTTTTGAAGATTATATGCTCTAGTCCAGGGGAATGCCAGGGACAGGAAGAGAAAGTGGGTGGGTTGGGGAGCAGGGTGGGGGGAGGGTATAGGGGACTTTGGGGATAACATTTGAAATTTAAATGAAGAAAATAGCTAATAAAAAAAAGAAGTGAAAAAAAAAAAGAAAATATTTTCAAAGTCAATGTAATTGTTATACTATTGATGGATCTTGCCCTTTGGCTAATTAATAATTCTAGGTGGCTTTTATAGTATTTTAATGATTTTTCTTTTTTTTTTTTTGTTTTTTTGTTTTTTGTTTTTTGTTTTTTTAATTAGGTATTTTCCTCATTTACATTTTCAATGCTATCCCAAAGGTCCCCCATACCCACCCCCCAATCCCCTACCCACCCACTCCCCCTTTTTGGCCCTGGCGTTCCCCTGTACTGGGGCATATAAAGTTTGCAAGTCCAATGGGCCTCTCTTTGCAGTGATGGCTGACTAGGCTATCTTTTGATACATATGCAGCTAAAGACAAGAGCTCCGGGGTACTGGTTAGTTCATATTGTTGTTCCACCTATAGGGTTGCAGTTCCCTATAGCTCCTTGGGTAATTTCTCTAGCTCCTCCATTAGGGGGCGTGTGACCCATCCAAAAGCTGACTGTGATCATCCACTTCTGTGTTTGCTAGGCCCCGGCATAGTCTCACAAGAGACAGCTATAACTGGGTCCTTTCAGCGAAATCTTGCTAGTGTATGCAATGGTGTCAGCATTTGGAAGCTGATTATGGGATGGATCCCTGCATATGGCAGTCACTAGATGGTCCATCCTTTCGTCACAGCTCCAAATTTTGTCTCTGTAACTCCTTCTATGGGTGTTTTGTTCCCATTTCTAAGAAAGGGTAAAGTGTCCACACTTTGGTCTTCGTTCTTCTTGAATTTTATGCGTTTGGCAAGTTGTATCTTGTATCTTGGGTATCCTAAGTTTCTGGGCTATTATCCACTTATCAGTGAGTACATATTGTGCAAGTTCCTTTGTGATTGGGTTATTTCACTCAGGATGATACCCTCCAGGTCCATCCATTTTAATGATTTTTCAACAAACTATTTTTGCACTTCAACCCTTTATGATGAGGAAGGGTCAGGGGCCTTGTCCCAAGATTCCGGTAAGGTCTGGAAGTGTGACATCCCCTGTGTCTACAAGCATTGTTACCTCACTCCTTAGTCCAGGAAAGCCACTATGACCCATCATTCTTGTCCCCGAGCCTCCTTCAGTGCTCTTTCCTCCCTCTTATCTGTTCTCTGTTCATGAATTAAGGGACCTTTCCAGTTTTACAGAAAGAACCTAAATGTTTCAAGCTTTACAACGCTGGCATCTGAACTCATGAGGCTGCTGCAATGAACCTAAGATAGGTGAACCCTAGGAGATCCTAGAGGTGTGCTCTATTTAGCATGGTCTCCATTTCAAACGCTAGGTTCTTTGTGAGTATGATTTTAAAAAACAAACAAACAAACAAACAAACAAACATGTGCCTGTTTTAGAAACTCCAGTGCTTATTTATAAAGGCTTTTGTCTACAAAGGTGTTCTGGAAGTCAGGTACAGTGGTGATGGTGTGTTCCTATGGTCCCCACTGGGAGAGAGAATGATGAGGTGGAAGGGTTTGAGCTATGGAGTTTGGAGACAGCTGGGGAAGCACAGCAAGGCTCTATATGAAAAATAAATCGATAAACGGAGTATATCTTAATTATATGCATTTATTTAGTTAGCAGGTATTTGTTGCTAGCAGGGTATATGTTGTGTTGTGGATTTGGAAGTCATAGGATAATTTTACCGTATGGGTTCTAGGGACCAAATGTAGGGATTCTGGCTTGGTAGTAAGCATCTTTACCCAGTGAGTCTCTGGAGTTTTGTTTTTTTTTCACTACCACTGTCTCTGACCCTATTCACTGCTGAAATTTTATTTAGAAGTATCTTTTAATTTTAACTGAAACTTTATCCATCCCAGAGTATTCATATTAATCAGGAAGGATGGTAACCCATTTAGAAGCCTGCATCTGGAATTCCAAAACCCCTTAGGTCCATGCCAATTTCAGCAATGAATTAACCACAAAAGCATAGCTTAATAAAACACAGTATCCATTTCACTTCATTAGTCAGTCTTTTTATGTAATTAAACAAGCAGCCAATTTCATTTTACATACAATGTTGGATGTTTTAGGAGATTATCAAGTGCTTTAACTAGATTATAGACCCCACATCTTGCTAAATTAAAACTGTAGGGTATTTTTGAATGAATACTGATGAGTCATATCTTATTTTGCTTTTGCTGACTCTAAAATGAAAATAATGACAGAATAATCAAAATGGAATATAACGAATTTTTAAACAGCTATCAACTTACTTTCACCTGATTCTCATAAAAAAATATGCTGATAACCATAATTCAGGGCAGCTTGCTTTTTAACTAGATGTCTATGATGTGTGTTTTCTAAGACACATGAGATGTTTAATCGTGTCCTTGCTACCAAACTCTCTGGGTAATTGTGGACATGTTTACATATAGATTTTATTTTATAAGTTTTTTCTTTTATTTATGAGCTCATTATTATTTCACTCATATTTTGTGCATGCATAACAATTCAATTTTACATGACTGTGATTTTCTCTGATCTGAGTCTTGGGGACAGTGAGTTATAGGGGCCAGGGGGGATGCTTTTCTAAGCACTTTCATTTCATAGAAGAGATTTGAGTAGGGGAGAGTAAAGCTTCTCTCAAGCTGGAGTCTTTATCTCAATGCCTTTTCTGAATTGACCAATCAGATTTCGACTCTGAAATGCCACAGAGCATGTGTTTGGAATTGACAGTACTGCTTCAATATTTATAACATGTGTATATCAATTTAACCTTTTTCAAACACCAGTAATTCTATCTGTAGTAGTCATTTCTACATTCACCTACTATGTACCGAAAGTTTATTAGTTGAAAGGCAATATGTTAAAGATCACAGTTAACATAGAATTTATCTACTTCTCTCTCTCTCTGTGCGTTCTTGCATGTGTCTATGTGTGTTTATGTGTACTTGTCTGTGTGATTGCATGGGGGTATGTCCATCTGGATGTACACATGTTGAGGCCAGAAGTTGACTTCAGATTTATTACTTGACACTCTCTACTTAATTTTTGAGCCAGAGTCACTCTTCACTTCAGCTGAACTTGGCTGGCAAATGCTCAGGATCCACTCTCTGCCCTCCCAGAGCAGTGTACACCATGTGTCATCCAAATTATTCTGGTGCTTAGGATGGGACTCATGTCCCCATGCCTTTATGCCACTTGATCCATTAAACCATATACCATGTTCAGGAATAACTCCCTCATTAATGGAAAATAATAATTATAAATTACCTCTATTAGTTACACATAGTGATTCAGTAAATTTCTAGATCTTAGAAAGGGCCCAGTAGAACATAAACATTATTATTATTATTATTATTATTATATACATCTACAGTTGGCTACTCTTGGTTAGCTCCAGTACCTCAATACTGTCTGGTATACATAAGACTCGTGGGCAGTCTTTGGTAGCAAAGAATTTGTACCCATCATTTTAGAATTTCTCCCAGTAGAGATTAGTAAGGGTCATAGAGAACAGTATAAGACACCAGAAATGACCAGGCAAAGGTAGGATGGATGCATGCCAGTGGGGGCAATCTGATTCTTCAGGATACCCTGGAGGGCAACTATCCTAAGATCAGTCCTAAGGATACAAAGATTTCATATCTTGGTACATTTCAGCCAGTGACTAAGAGCTAGTATGCCTATAGTAGGCAGAGTAATACCCTCCCAGAATATCCATGCCTTAGTCTTGGAACCTGTAATTATCTTACATGGCAACAGCCATTGTACAGATGTTAGGAGTATGGATCATTAGGCCAGGCAAGTGTCTTGGGTGATCTAGATTGTCTAATAGCCATGGAAGTAATTTAATATGGAAGCCTTTTTCCTGGGCTCAGAAAGATGCTGTTTCTCACTTAGTTAAAGGGGCTGGAGAACTATCTCCAATGACTCTGATTGGCGAGAAGCCAAAAGGTCATGGATGTGCAATACCTGGAGAATCTAAGAAAAGGCAAGCAAATGGAACATGTCTCATCACTTGCAAAGCGAAAATTGTCTGGAAACACCTAATGATATCTGTGCTAGTTTCTGATCTATAAAACTTTTATTTAATACATTTTCATTCTTTCTAGGTATTCAACCAAGCCATTGTGATAATGTTATGGTTACAACAGAAAATGAACACATAACTCATAAACTTCTAGAATTTCATAGTCTTCCAGACTCTACTCCTTCATTTTAGCAGCCCACAAATAATGTCTTCAAAGAAGAGTGGTAGGGTGGATCCCAGAGTTGGAGGGAAAATACACCAAGGTCGAAAGAGCTCAGAAAACATCAGAAGAGGTCTCGGTAGAGTTGAAGATCCATCAATGGCAGAGTTTTTCAGCTGAGCAAATGAACTTGGGAGTTGTGAGTGTAGAGAGGCTGTGTCAGAAACCAGCACTATGGCACTTTTCCTCCTAAAAGTGTTTAACAATATTTTTATTTTCATATTCAATTCTCCACCCTTTATCTTTAGATTCTTGAAAGACCAATGGATTAGAAAAGTAGGAATAGTCTTTAGATCTAATAAAAAAGCAAACTTTAAACAACTCTGTCTGCACTGTAGAAGTCTTTCAGAAAGGCAATGATTCTTTGGAGAATTTTCTTCCACTCTATGTACCTGACTTGTAAACTGCTGTAACTAACCAGCTGGAGAATTCTCTGTCCTCTGGAGCATTTGGCTTGCTTGGCAGCAAAACAAAACACAAGTACTCGGGAATAGGAAAGGAGTGTTCTTTAGAAGCAAATGTTTTGAGAAGTAAGTTAAGGTCGAGACAGAGTAAGCTAAAGGAATACTTCTCACTCTTTGTTGCTTACCTTCCTCCAGGCTTTCTCTTTTCTCACCATTTGTTTCTGTACAGGAATCCCAAATAAGTTTCTTTCTTCTGAGAAATGTAGTGTGTGTGTGTGTGTGTGTGTGTGTGTGTGTGTGTGTGTGTGATGCTCTCCACATTCTTGCATTCAAGAATCAATGAAAGACAAATGGATCGGGTAGCAGCATAACTGACATGTATTTGTTCGTGCTCTTTGAGACATGGTTTCTGTAACTTATGTGGTCTCCTGTTGCCCATCCATGAAGATGCTTTAAGTCTAATAAAATGCCAGTGAGCTCACGGACAGCAGCCTGGGAGGTGCTGTTATCATCAAATCAATACTACTACTGACTTTAGTTCCGTCATTTACTGACTTGCTTTTCTTCCATAAAAAAAAAAGTGTTGATAGTATTCTTATTGCTGCATGAAGAACAATAGCATGTCCTTTAGACTTAAATGTCACAACAGTGAGAATGCCTTCGCTACAAGGAAGAGAATGCTTATACGATAGGTATTTGTTAGCTCTAAGAAGTCCGGAGACAGTGGCAACCCGGGGTTGGTTTGAGGGAGGCAGTTGAAAATTCTGTGCTATCTTTTTAGATTCCTGGCTTAAAGTTGTCTGCAGACACTTGGACACCATATCCAGGCATACAGAGCATATAAGGAAGAAACCTGCTTCAACAAGTCTCATTTTAGAATGGACAGAAGCTCTATAGAAGGCCTATCTTTAGTTTCCTTCTCTTGATGTCATGCAGCAGACCTAGAAGCCAGGCAGACACAGGGACTGAGCGTCTGTAGAAGGCATTTCCTG
The DNA here is from genome assembly GCF_000001635.26 of Mus musculus. Classification (NCBI taxonomy): domain Eukaryota; kingdom Metazoa; phylum Chordata; class Mammalia; order Rodentia; family Muridae; genus Mus; species Mus musculus. The sequence continues at coordinate 40,359,903 of NC_000084.6, forward strand.
TCTTTAAGTTGAGAGATTGCCTCTGCCTGCAACAAGCAAGGAGATCACTATGAGACACAGCCCTAGAAACAGATTCTCCATCATCAGGATAGTACAGTGTGATAATGTTAGTAAGTGCTTAACACAGTACATGAAAGCATGCCTAAAATTTCAAACAGGATACTAACCCAAAGTCTTCAGAACCGGACCCTTACCCTTTCCCAGTGAGGCTGAGAGGGAAATAAGCCTAGTTTTCTGTTCATGAAGACCAGTTTACTTTTCTAACAGCATGCTTCACCATAGCAACATCTGAACTAACAACCTAGGTAAAAATATTTGTGAAACTTTCAAGGAAGGAAGAGGTCACACTAATTTTCAACACACTCTATTTTTTGCCTTTCTCCAAAGAGCTTTAACTTCTCCCTGTGGGTAATGGTGACACAGGGCTCTCAACCCCGGTTTTACTATGTATTAATGCTATGAATATAAGTGGTTGCCCCAACTGGATTCCAGTTTTCTCTCTATAATTTTGTAACTGTGCAAGATGTCCTCCAGCTTTGAAAGGAGAATTAGCTCTATCCACCATTAATTTTTATCACTTCAGGTCTTTGTGTATCGTCTGAAGAAAAGCACCCAGACAGACATTTAATTGCAGAAATAAGTCAGTCAGTGCTCTCTACTTTGGGAATGATATTTCTGATTGTGCCTTTGTGGGCTATTCTACTCACTCTATAATACTAACATGGCTATCATCACTATAATTCTCAGGTTATTGCTAAGGTATGCCTTTTAAAAGGTTATGTAATTTGATTGAAGTCATGCAGTGGATGGTAACCATTATATCATTGGGTCTTCCTAACATACTGTTAGAATATGTCTACATGCTTATGGCTAGTGGCATTGGAAAAAATAATTATTAAGCAGGAATGTATTTCAGTATGCTCATGATCCAGGATCAAAGCATTCATATGTCATTGGGTTGTCTGAGTTAATAGAGTTTTCTACTTAAAGATTAAATGTGTACTACTTTGCATCAACTTCAGAAATATTGGAAAACAAATGCTATTGTTTCACTTTTTAGAGTTCAACTCAATGACCTACAATTTTGGATAATACACATCTGCAGCAGATTAGAATATTATAAAGTAATGAAAGAGTATAGGAAGAGAAAACTAAGTGAGAAGCGAATGTGTTTATAATAAACATACAAAATTAATATAGCAATGTTTATCAATATGTGTAATAAGAAAAATTTAAGAGTATATAATATTATTACAGGAAAAAACTAAGTTTTATTTGTTATACATTAAGAAATGAAGGCACTCCAACGCAGAAAATTTCATCAATATTCATTTATGGTTGGCTAACTTAGAAATCAATGCAGATTGTTTCATGATCAATGCAGCTTTTAAACCAGTCGAAGGTGCTGACTAAGGTTGTCTATAATGGAATCACTTTGCTTTACTCAGATGTGACCTGAGCAGAAGCTATAGTAGTTCTCCATATCCCAAAGGGAAGGGCCATAAAATCATGAAACATATAGACATGTTCAGGAAGGCAGGGGGGCTCAGTTTCTTGGGTTTCTGATCAAGATAGTTATATTTTTGCAAACATAGATCCAGATGTTTTGTATTTGGTACCAAAAATAGGTTTCCTTATCATCTTTCAGGTCTCCACTATCTTATCCCCTATTTATTAATATTTTTTTTACTTTATATCTCCATTATTCACCCGAGTTCCCCCTCCCCTCCCATTTCCACCCTTACAAATCCCTCCCCTCACTACCCCTTTTCCTTTCCCTTAGAAAAATGGGAGCCCCCCTTGGATACTACCTCACTCTAGGATATCCAGTCACAGTAGGCCCAACCAGGCAGTTCAGTAAGAGAAAGGGATGCAACGATAGGCAACTGAGTCAGAGTCAGCCTCTGCTTCAACTGTTAGGGGATCCACATGAAGACCAAGCTGCTCATCTGCTACAAATGTGTTGGGGGCCTGAGTCCAGCCCCTGCATGCTCTTTAGTTGATAGTTCAGTCCCTATGAGTCCTCATGGGCCCAGGTTAGTTTTCTCCCCCATTTTTATAACCTGCCCTGAATGTTACTGCTAATTAGAGCACCCCGGTTTTAGAGTGTGTCGCTTGTAATATTAAATGAGTATGAATTGCTTTCTCCTATTTCACTGAGATAATGTGGCAGGAAGCATTCTGTAATCCACAGGACATTTTGCAATGTAATATACAAGCTATAATTGACTTTGTACATTAAAGACTGCAATAAATACTTACTGATCATCACCAATAGAATGGTAATTTCAGAGGATGTGAGGTAAAGGAGAGACATCCTGTTAGTGAAGACCTGACACTGGGGGTTGTTGCAGCCATAAAACAATAAGAGACTGAATGAAGCAGAAGAAACAACCCTAAGGACTTTAAGTGCCGGTCCTAGGTGCTAAGCAGAGGTGTGCCAGAGTAAAGTGAGAAGAGCACACTTCCTCGTGGGGTGCCTAGTGTAAGGACAAGACAGACTCAGGGAATGAAAAACAGTTTAAAGTGCATTATAGGAGGATGCAAGAAGAGAATCCAGGAAGATAGAGCCTGCAAGATTATAGAGAGCCTTGAATTAAATTCTATAGAAATTAGACATCTATTTTCTCTGAAGGCAGTAAGAAAGATTATAAGTAACAAAATAATTGAATAAAGGTCCCATGGAATTGGACTCCAAAGTGACTAAACATAATGAAGTAAAAAAATAAAACCATCCAGACATCATTTGCAATAGGCACAGAGGTCAGGAAATTAGTTACAGGTACATGGCAAAGGTGTTCTTAAGAGAAAGGAGGTGGAATGCAGTAGTACAAAAGGACAAGGGATAATAATAGAACAGGAAGGCTTAAACTGGGGTTGGAGGCACAGAAGGAAATACAGAGATAACATTGAAGACCTTTTTGGGGAATCCAGGGAAGGGGATAACATTTGAAATGTAAATAAATAAAAATAATAATAAATTAAAAAATGATAAAAAACCCTCATTTGAAAACTGACTAGTATAGAAGTTCTCATCTATCATATATGTCTGTCTGTCTGCCTATCATCTATCTATCTATCTATCTATCTATCTATCTATCTATCTATCTATCTACCTATCATTTATCTATTATCTATCTATTTATCATCTATTATTTTTATCTATCTATCTATCTATCTATCTATCTATCTATCTATCTATCTATCTATCTACCTATCTATCCTATTTATCCTTATGTGTATATTGCAAAAAGTTAAAATGAAGTTAGCATATAATGTGAAACCAATGCCCCTATTACATACCATTGAAACATTACTGTTGTTAATGGTATTGGTTACTATCCAGAATTGAAGGTAAAACCTACTGTTGAATGTACAGTATACTTGATTCCGAGATCATTTGCAAATGAAGCTAGTATTCACCTGGAAGCTTCATCCTCATTGACTAGCTTTAGTATACTAGAAGGTGCTATGAGTACTATCAGAGTAGGTGGTAATCATCAATCATAATCATCTGTAGACCTTCTCAGGACAAAAAGAACTGGCCTGGAAAGCCATGCCTACTGATGCAACAGTGGCAAGAACATCATGGGGCCACCCAGCCATTTTATAATTGAATTTAAGTCCCACTCCACAAATGAAACCCATTCTTGGCACTGTTATCAGGCCAGGAATCTGTGACTAGACAGGTTAGAGGCACTGGAGAGAATATAGTACTATTATTCTGCTAAATGAACATCTAAGCTGACGATTAATGAGTTGCTATATCCATAAATTAATGTATCTCTCAACTCTTATCATAGAAGCTCCTGTATTCAATAGATGGTGATTAACAAAGAATTTCACAGCGTGTTAAGGTGCAGAGAATCAAGCTGTAGAATACTCAGCCCTAAAGTGAGTATCACACCCATTCTTCCTAGCCGTAGGGATTACTGTAAAAGAGAGGGCAGAGAGACTTTAAATCCAGAGGCAGTTAATGACTGAAAGGAAACTGTCTTCTGTATACAAAATTGTAGCTACACATATGAACTCATGGGCAGTGTAACAACATGCAGACGACCTACACAAGCTCAAGATGGACAAAAATCCCAACAAGGAAAAGGGAGGTGAAAATGGAGTCCCACGCTCAATCTGAGAAGCTATAGGCATTATAGCAATGATAAATTCTACATGAAGGAGAGGTGGTTTTTAAGAGTGTAGCCCCAGCCTGGCAGTGGTGGTGCGTGCTTTTAATTCTAGCACTTGAGAGGCAGAGACAGGTGGATTTCTGAGTTCGAGGCCAGCCTGGTCTACAGAGTGATTTCCAGGACAGCCAAGGCTAAGGCTATACAGAGAAACCCTGTCTTGAAAACCAAAAAAAAAAAAAAAAAAAAAAAAAAAAAGAGTGTAGCTCCTGGTAAGTCAACCACACTCTGCTGGAAGGTCATATATTCAAGAATTAGAACAGCATAAATTAGACTAGATGGGTTTTTAAAAGAAAAACATGAAGCTGGGTGGTAAGAAAAGGCAGGACTAAATATGACCAGGACACACTGTGTTAGGGGGTCTGGGAAGAGGAGAGATGACTCAGCAGTTAAAACCACTTATCATTCTTGCAGAGGACATGGTAAGTTGCCTAGCATCTACCTGCATGGTGGCTCACAACCCCATCCCTAGAAAACCTAATAATGTCTCATGTCTGTGGGCAGCAGGTATGCATATAGTGAACATGTACAATATGGACAAGCTACTCATACATATAATACTAAATAAACTTAACCCCCATCATACAAAATTCTCAAAGAAATCCTAATTTTATAAAGAAATATTTAAGCTATATATGCAGATCAGAAGAGTAATGCTGATTTCAATAACTAGGGATTAAATACAGAGCTTCGTCCATGATAAACAAGTAACCTATATATCCCCAGACTTGTTTTTTGTTTGTTTATTATGATACATAGCTGGCTTGAAGTAGAGATTTCTCACATTTCAGCCTCCCAAATACTGAGATTAAGGCAAGTGTTATACCCAGTAAGATGGTGAATCCTTAAAGACATATATTCTGGGTCCTCAGAAAAATGTTTAAGCTATTTGTGGAGTGTTAAACATCACTTACATTTTGATTGTATCTTTCTCTTTGCTTTTTGAAGAAATATATATGAACAATAGATGCTCAGAAATTTCCATATAATGTGGTCTTGACCCTGTGAACAGGGAATCATTGATAAAGTTCTTTCATTTTTAACACTTTGGAAATCACCACTTTGAGTATCACTCTATGAAGAAACCTATCTTGATGCTTCTTTTAGCAGTTAATAGACCAGCATGCTTATCTCTTTGGGATCTTCAATATACTAGTTGGAGTTTTAGATATTTTTAGGGTTCACGTGGGTGGGAATGAGAAATTGCAAAAGCACAATTAAATATAATTTTCTGTTTTATTTAATTCGATATTGTTTCTGTGTGTTGTATTTCACTTATTCAATTATTCTGTGGCAGTGTGTTTTCATTTAGCTTTTATGCCAATGCTGAGAAGCAGGTATTATTAGTATTCAAACATGTGGATAGTGCACCTCAGGGAGTAATTGTCTGTTCAAGTGCCAAGGGTGTGAGTCAGGGGAACGTCAGTCCATATGTTCTACTCTCAAAGAACACAAGTAAGTGGTCAGTATAAAAAGTGCAGAGATACACAGGAATACTTTAGTGCAGTGGATGCATGGTGTGACACTGGCAAGGGTAGCATGTTCTGAAGGACTCTGGAGAGGGTTCAGAGAGAATAATAAATAAGTCAAAGGAAGAAAAGCAGTAAAAGAGAAAAACAGAGTCCCGAGTTGAAAAGAACAGTGTGAACAGTCACAGTAAGTGTTATAAATGTATCTGAATGAAATGGAACGTGAATAACAGAACCACGGGAATTCTATGGTAGGAAGCAAAAGAGACCTTTGTCCATGTGCTATGTTGTATGCTTGGTGTGGAAGAACTTTGTGTGCACTTACAGCATGGCTGTTTTTGTGGGCTGCAGCTTCACTTTTCTCCAGGCTATTTCTGGACCTGTTAACAAATTCACAATCTTCACCCACTGATTTTTTTTTTTCTGGATAGAAACAGCTTAACTGACTTCTAGCTTTCTGAATATTTATTATTGAATTTTAAATACAGTATCAAAGAAAAGATAAGTACTCAAGAGCTCATGTTCCTTTTTCTAGGTTCATAATTCACACCTCCAGTAATATCTAGGTTGACTCCATGGTTATATATGAAGGATAGAATGCCGTTTATAATTTGATACAGACATAATGATTAAATTATATCAATTATGTTTTCATTCTTTTGTCCCTTCCTTCCTTCCTTCCTTCCTTCCTTCCTTCCTTCCTTCCTTCCTTCCTTCCTTCCTTCCCTCTTTTTTATTATTAATTTAACTGTCTTTGGGTTAGCTATTCCAGGAGATAGAAATGCAGCTTGTAGAATAGATATCAGGATGCTGTGGAATATGGAAATTGTTTTTATTTTGTAGGAGAAATCTGATTACCATTATTGATCATTCATTTGTTCTTCCCTCTCTCTTGTTGTGGATATTATTTGGTTATATATTTGGCATCATTAGAACATTAGAGCCTACCTTCAGAAGGCATGTGGTTTGGTGGTCACTGACAACATTGATGAAGGTCAAGGTCAGCATAGCTAAGCACACTCTCCAATTATCTGAGTGGCTGGCTTTCTAGAGTTAACTCATTCTTTTCCCTGCAAATGTAATTGGATCTATACCAGTTTCCATGCAAGTCCTATGAGTTTCAAATTACTGTTGGTAAACTAAGCCTTGGAAGTGATTTTTTTTTCTCTTGTATTATAGAAAACATCAAAAGCTTTGTAGGCCAGTTTTATCGGCTGGGTTAAATATCTTAAGATTGTATAAAAAAAGGAAAAAAAGAAAAGACAAGAAAAAAGAGAAAATCAGTTCTGCCATTTTTAAAAATTTCTGAAACTACCAGATAGCGATAAATTGTTTAGGGGGTAGAAATGGAAGGCTGGGCTTTTGTGTCACAAGAGCAGTGACAATGTTAACGTGTTTCTAAAGGTTTCAAATATGAGCAATTTTATTGGGTTCAAGACCATGTAGTAACTTATACTTCATTCTGTAGTCATCAAAAACATCACTTGTGATATATACAAGCCTCTTCTCCCCCTGTCCCCATAGATGGAATGATATGGACCAGACTAGGGCATATGATGACACCCAGGTTGGGTATTGGTTCTTAGACTTTGTAGAAACCATTTCCCACCAGCTCACATCCTCTATTTCATATGATGTGGTTAAATACAGAAGTTTAAACTGAAATGTCCTTAGAAGCCTAGAAAGAAAATACAAGGGAGCAGACTGGAGTTAAGTCGATGGCAAGTAGAGAGTATATAACTACTTGGAGCAGGGCACTATGACCATTGAAGCTCACCTAAAAATACTGTCTCACATTAAATATAAGAGTGGCACCATTTGGGCCCAGCTATCAGTGTACCAGGTGATGTCATTTAAACTCTTCCCATTTGCGTATTAATTATATGACACTAAAATGATATTTCGATAGAAATTGAGAACGAAAGACCTAAACTTAAGCACAGTAGACTTAAGACAACAAAACAAAATAATTTAAATGGGGTGGAGATGAACTTAGCTTAGGCAGAACAACAACCCAAAAGACCAAGCAAGAGACTACAGTTATAAACATGCTTAATATGAGTAACACCCATGGGCAATATTGCTACGAGGGAAGCAAAAGGACACATTTGCCTCCAGATGGGACAGGACAAATGTGCTGCAGGGCCTTAGGCAGTCCACCATGCTCAGCTTTAGTCTGACCCTTATTATGAGGCAGTCCATATATGCTCAGTAAGGATGAATAGGTATGGAGCCTCTCGGAAGTACCAGGGCTTACATGGTAGGAAACTTTATTTTGAGGAGATACAAAAAGTCATGTGAACTGATTGGACTGGGGAAGAAGGCGGGCTCAGTCTCTCTCTCTCTCTCTCTCTCTCTCTCTCTCTCTCTCTCTCTCTCCCTCTCATTCTTTATTTTTTGTAACAGTCCAGTCGTTATCCCCTTCCTGGTCCACCCTCTGACTGTTCCTCATCCCATTCCTCCTTCTCCATCTCCAAGAGGATGTGCCCACCCCACCACCCACCCCATAAAACCTCCCCACTCCCTGGAGCCTCAAGTCTCTTGAGTGTTAGGTGTTTCTTCTCTCACTGAGGACAGAGTAGGCATTCATCTGCTGTATATGTGTTGGGGGCCTCATATCAGCTAGTGTATGCTGCCTGGTTGGTGACTCAGTGTCTGAAAGATGTGGAGGTCCAGGTTAGTTGAGACTTCTGGTCTTCCTATGGGGTCACTCTCCTCCTCAGCTTCTTCCAGCTTTTCCATAATTCAACCCAGGGGTCCCTGGCGTCTGTCCATTGGTTGGGTGTAAATATCTGCATCTGACTCAGCTGCTTGTTGGGCCTCTCAGAGGCAGTCTTTTGCTGTGTGACTCCCTGCCACCCCTGCAGTGCTGAGACATGATCAAATGCTCATTCACCCCAAATGCAAAGTGACAATAGACCAAAGATATGATTCCACCCAAGTCTGGCTTCCTGAATTACTGCTGTGCTTACTGCTCTTAGTTATAGGAGCATGCTTCACTGAGAAGAGTCCCAGAAAGCTCCATCACTGAAAAGCTCACCCAGCTGTGTCCTGGGCAACCAGGTAAGCTCATTTCCTTTTGGTGCTTTAACTGGAGAAAGAACTTGTGACTGTCCTGTTTCTGGACATTTTTGAGCCTTGAAAGTTTTATTTACTTCTTGGATCTCATAAGTCTCCATTCTTACTATAGGAAAAAATATTTCAATTTGGCAGAAATAGCTACCCAACACATCCTCGAATTCAGGATGCTTTCATAGGAAAGGGTAAAGCTACATCTCCTTTACTGTAAGGGTAAGAAACTGAAACCAATGGACTTCCGTGAAAGCCATGGAGATTTGACTGGCATTGCCTACTGGAATGGTCTACTGTGAGATGGGGAGATGCTTTGGTCTTACTTGATAATCATGTATAACAGAGGCAAAGACTGGCTCTGGTTACCCTCAAAATTAGATGAGATGACTGAGAAGCCAGGCTTGTGACTGCCCTGACACCAACATTTGTATCTCTTTGCTTATCCTTTGGGGTACATTCTTTAATCAGAAGAGGGAGAGATTTCACAGAACAGTGGGGACAAAGGTACTTAGGGAGTGTTAGAAGTAGAAACTTTGAAGCCACTGAAAGCATCAAATTCTTTTGTCGTCTTCTGAGCTTTACTCTCCTGGCTAAATGCCCTCATTTTTTTTTTTTTTTTGTCTAGTGCCTTGATCTGTCTGACTTATCAGACATGTAGGAAACTCCCATTTAGACTTCCTACAAGCAAGACATTAAAATGATGGATCTTCTCTTTTGACTCTATCCCAAATTTGCAGGAGAGATTCTTTGATGTCTGAGTTGGGTCATGGGTTCAACTCCACCTAGCCAATCATCCCATGAAGTGGATGTGACATCCTTGGGATGAGGATGGTGGGAAGATCCATAAACCAATGTGGCCATGCGTGCTGGATGGTGTTCCTAAGAAGTTTGTACATTGACGCCCACACACTCACTGACTCGGAATACAACTTTATTTGTAGGTGGCCTTTGAAGAAATGAGTTAGAATGACGTATCAGGATAGTCTCTAATTCAAGTGGACTAGTGTCTTTCTAAGCAGACATTTGAACACAAAGAAATCAGGGGTTCATGCACACTGAAGACTATCTCTGAAGAGATAAAAACAAACAAACAACAAACAAAAAATGAGTTTCTGTAGGCCAAGTAGAAATCTCAGAAGAAAGCAACCTTTACAAATTACATTTGAGCAATAGTACTCATTTAAGGCATATGGTCTGTGGTGTTTGCTTATTAAAGACTAAGAGATGAATAAGGACAGTCAGGGTAGCTTTGAGAACAATAGACAATAGAATTTATTGTAAACTAACCATTTATACAAAGATGCTACCACCACCACCATCTCCACCCTCCTCATCATCATCTACAGCAACACAAGGTGATAATCGTGCAGACTTCTGTAGCTCTTGTCTCTCCTTTCAGGAGTTTGTCACTTTATGTGTTATGATTTACAGTGCAGCAGCTTAGCAGTGTTTTTAAATCACTGCTGTATTCTTGGCTAGAATAGAAACTTCAGGCAAGATGAAGCCACAGGGATTGTAAAGCTCTGGCTGTTGATAGAAAAAAAAAAAACCTACCAAACCCATCACCATTTCTTCCTTTCCCACTCCCCACCAACCGTAGGCACTGTGAACCTTTTCCTTGTTCTGTTCCCCTCTGCAGCCACTGCAAAAGCTGTATTCTAGGTTCACAGCACAGCTCCTTTATGCCACACATGCCAGTGAAGACGGTATTCCTCTCAGCTTTGCAGAGCTTAAATAGACGTAATCCTATAAGGACCCTTTGCCCTGTGCACATTGCTTCCTCAATTTTCTGATTGACTTGGGTTAGGGAAGCTTATGCTGGGATTGCTAGGAAGTACGAAGCCAGCTGTTAACATTAATGAGTCTTTCCTTCTAACCCCAATGATACCCAGGATCATGTCCATTGCTAAACACTTTCTATGGGCCTGGAAACAAGACTTGGCTATCCCATCTGAGATCAGTGTCTTTTTTGGGGAATGTCTTTGATGTGTTGCAAGCAAACCATTCAATTCAACACTATTTTTAACATACCAGATCCAAAGAAAGCTTTTCTCCTTTCTGATCTTTTTTTGGACAAATAATTCTAAAATCCTGAAATGGTTGACAACTTTTTAACTAAGCTTAGCATCCTTTATCTGACATACCTAGGATCAGAAATGTATTTGGTATTTGGATTTGGTGTGAGAGTGAGCGTTACACTATTTGAATGTACATAATGAGCTATTTCAGGGATGGGATACAAGCCTAAATGCTAAATTCATTTATGTTTCATATACATGTGTTACCACCACAGCCTGGAAACAATTTCATACTGTATTTTAAATTATTTTCTATGATATCAGTTTTCATACTAAGAGATTTTCTACTTGTGATATTATGTCAGCATTATAAACGTTTTATAAATTTTAACATTTTGGATTTCAGATTGTTAGGTGGGGTATATTCAATCTGCATTTTGAAATAAAACCTTTGATTTTTCTTCCTCCTTCCTCTCTCATAACAATTCTTGCCCAACTGCTCTGCATGTGTGCTTGTGTGTATGTGTACGTGTGTGTGCATGTGTGTGTGTGCATGAGTGTGTGTGTGTGTGTGTGTGTGTGTGTGTGTGTGTATGTGTGCTGGATATTGAATCTATGTCCTTATCCATTGTAGACAAGTATACCACTGAGCTGCACCTCCGGATCACATTATTTCATTTAATAGTCTAGTGTATATTTTTAAATGAACTAAGTAAAACTAAGTAAATTTCCTTCCCCCCAAATTTACAGTTTGTGAATAGTATAAGTTGACCCCATTTCTAATTCCAAGGCTGCAAGTTTAAATTGTCATCTCCAGGACCTCATATAACAATGTTGAATTGACTGGATTCAGTAGCCTTTCTATTATAGAGACTTTACACATGCTGAGGCTCTTCATGCAATCAACCCTGTCATGAATATTGCTGCTACTGCAGCTGCTACCACCTTCTTTCCCTAATTTCTAGCCAAGAAGGTTATAGAACAGAGCTTCAGGGAGCTTCAAAGCCCACAAGTGTCATAAAGGATTAAGGTCTATAGTTAGTCTTGACTCAGCCACACAATAGCTTAAGAAGGTGATGTGTTGGATGCATTTGCCATCTGAAGGAAAGAAGAGCTGAATGTTAACCAGAACATAAATCCTGCTGAAAGATGGTCTGCCTGGCTTAAACAGCATCTTTCTATCTTCCCAGCTCATTGTATATCTGTTAGTGTAAAGAGGATACTGTGAGATCCAGTGAACTTAGGTGGGAATCAGGGCAAGCCATCTAATATGTAGAAGGAAAGATTAGGCTCCACAATTTTAATTTCCTTTGGCCTTCCAGACCTTCTATCACAGCAGCGCACCACATCAGCACGCTTAAAATACATGCCCACATTCTGCCTGGCAACCAGGACAGCTCACCCTAACCACCTCACACGAAGCCCTGGAAAGGGCTACTGCTAACCAGGCAGTTAAGGGTTCACTCTGAGGGGAGCTGCTCTCCCTTGACTTTAATTTTGTTGGCTCAGTGGGCTGATTCTAATTTGGACTAAGCAAATTTAGCTTGTCTGAGGCTGGTGGGCAGGTGTTCATTTCTGTGACTGAGCTTTTAGAATTCTTGGGATATCTAGATTTTTTTCTAGGCTGCAATCACCTCACCAGGAAACAATTTCATTTTGTACCAATGTGCTGGCTTGGCAAATCCCTTCATGTAATGGTTTAATTGATAGTGTCTTAATAAAGGGGTGTGTGTGTGTGTGTGTGTGTGTGTGTGTGTGTGTGTGAGAGAGAGAGAGAGAGAGAGAGAGACAGACAGACAGACAGAGAGAGAGACAGAGACAGAGGGACAGACAGAGAGAGACAGACAGACAGAGAGAGAGAGAGAGAGAGAGAGAGAGAGAGAGAGAGAGAGAGAGAGAGAATCTCACAAAGACAGGCAAAGCAGACCTATGGGGGTGAGGTAGAACAAGAAAAAGAATCTGTCAATAAATTAAACTGGGTGAGCAGAAGAGGCCAGTGTATTCCGGTTCTTTCCTTCTTCATGAGCATCCACTTAACACGGAACTGTCATTACACATCTCACTGAATTCTTAGGACGTAGAATTTGTGGTTAGTTTCATAGCTCTTTCATGGCGGTCATGACTAAGAAGACAGAGCCCAAGTCAAACTGACTGTAAACTGGCCTGGGATGTATTCACACCTCAATGTTCACCTCTGTCTTCTATGATGAACTGTCACATTTTGCAACACATTTCATTTTGCCTTTTCTGAGGAAAAAAAAAACCCCAACAAACTAATTAGTAGCAAGAGGAGGTGAAATGCTAGAAGCAATCAATACTTCCTCCTTTACTGCTGGGTTTAATGGACAGTTCTATGCCAAACCGCCCAAAGCACATTATGTACTTTTAGAATACCCAAATATTTAATTGATACATCCTAAAGCTCCAAGAAGGAAGTTATCTACCCAGAGTTACATCCTCTCTCTGGAGACCTAGGGTTCTCTAATTTTTCAGAGAGAGAGAGAGAGAGAGAGAGAGAGAGAGAGAGAGAGAGAAGACCTAGGGTTCTCTAATTTCTCTGAAGGAGTGAGGGAAGGTGAGGGAGGGAGGGAGGGAGGGATGGACAGAGGGAGGGAGGGAGGGAGAATTAATGAATGAATATGATGGTTCAAGATCAAGCCAATTGTTTATAAAACCCAAGAGGTGGAATGTGGTAACACATTTTTGGCATGTTTTGAATGAAGTCTTTATGGGCTGTTAATATTTTAGTCTTCCAAGCCTTACAAGATTGGGAAGTAGGCCAAGACACTTTGTAATCATGATGACAGGAGTCCTGAGACTAGACTAAATTCTGTAACTGTTTTGGGCTCAAATATTAGTACTCAATCCCCCAAAGGTCCAGATACAGATGGTAGAATAGACCCCCAAGACATAACCTAGAAATTATGAATTTATTCAGCCAATCTGTAATACAATAGGTTCTTTAAAAACTCACATGCCAGCTTTGTGTTCAAGAGACTCCCCCATAAATAACTTGAAAGAGATTAGGCATTTGGAGGAATGGTTATCCAGAGGTGGAGAGATACCCTGGCTTGTGAGAATTTATATCTGTGTGGTTTAGCAGAAGAAGGCTGGGAGGAGAGTGAAAGGAGGGAAATTTGTAAACAGAACAATTTATTTATTTTTTAAGTCGTCATTGTGTACGTTTAAAGCATAATTTGTGAAATAGTTTTATATGTTATGAAAACAATCTTATTTTCTAATTGAACGATGGTTTGTTCAAAGTAGGAAAAACACTTTTTAAAAATCATTTGTCCTAACAGTGAAAATTAGATATTAAGGTTTGGCTCATGACTGGGTTATCTGGTGCTCAAAAGAGCTCCTCTTTGAGCCAAGCTCATTGAGGTTGCTATATGTTTTTCTACTTCCACAGGTAGGAGACCCAGTTAGTTGATGGGAATTAAAACTCCAAGCTGCAGCAGGCTGACAGCCCTTGGGGTGGTATTCATTTCTTCCCTGTTTTGTTCCTGTCTCTCTGTAGTTCTTGCTGCCACTGACAGCTCCGGCAAGTTGCAAGTACATCCTCCACATTGGCAACGATTTATTTTGTAATTCCTAGATATATAATCTGGACTTGCAAGCCAAATAAACCCTTCCCTTCTCTGAGTTCCTTTTGGGTTAGGATAATTCATCTCAGAAGCATAAATAAAACAAGGGAACAGTTGTATTGTATCATAAGCTAATTTATAGTAATTTAATAATTTAAGTAATTTAATAATTTAAGTCATTTCCTTTAAAAGGAAAACAGTTTGATATATTTCATGTCATGGAGAATATCTTGCTGTCCAAAGATAGTGTTAGCTACAACTACAGATATTAATGTTGGTGTATGGAGTCAGGCAGGATATTCAGTCAAAGTCACTGAGAAGTATTTTATAAAAATACAGACCATTGACAAACTGAACAAATACTATATATCTTGTTTTATTTCTAATCCAGAAAATATAGATATTAGAAAATTATCCCTAACTTTGTTGATAGAACAGCTAATGAAAAACTACTCATGTGTATGTGTGGATTTCAGGTCATGTTAGTTAATTTTAACTGCCAACTTGACACAACCAAGAGTCATCTGGGAGTGAAGTCTTAATGAATAATTATGTAGGTCAGGTTGGTATATGGATGGTTGTCTTGATTGCTTATTGAGGTAAGAAGACCTTCTCCATTGTTGGTGACACAATTCCCTAGGCAGATAGTCCTAAACAGCGTGAGAAGGAATAGGTGACAGAGAACAGCAAGAGTCCTTGCACTCTTCCCAGTTGTTGTGAATGGGATGATTTTAGCTCCTGCCATGGCTTTCCCAACATCGTAAATTGAACCTGGAATCATAAGTGAAATGAACCCTTTCCCCACTGAGTTCATTTTGGGTTAGTAAGTTAGTAATTTTTTAATTTAATAATTTAAGTAGTTCAGTATTTAAGTCTAGTTTATTTGCACGGAATAGTTTATTTGCACTGAATAGTTTATGGTCTCGTACATAGAAGAAGAAATTCTTAACTTTATTCATGTTAGTATGATTTTTGTTGTATTTTATTATTAAGGTTGTTCAGCGTGTGTAGTAATGTATTTGATGTAGCAATATTCTTGAGCAAGATAAGTTCAGGGAGGAGAGATTTGATTTTGGTCACTTCTGATACTTCACTTCATCAGTCTGAGGAAGGCAGTCTAACACGCAGCATGGCATTCAGGAGGCCGAACCAGGAAAGAAATTTTCCGATAGGTTTCTGTTTCCTCTCTCTTTCATCCAGGGCTACAGTCGATTAGATGATGCTGCAGATTGTGGTATATTCCCTTAGCTAATCCAACTCTGGAAATGTCTTCATAGATTCACACAAAAGAGCATTATAGAAATCTCACAGGAGGATGCTTCAAAGTAATCAAGTTGATGATCACGATTAACCATTATACTCTTGAAAGAAGGAGCTATCTACTACAAAGCATAATATAGGATAATGCATCATTGGCAAAGCCCTCCAAGGATGTCAAGAAAAAAAGCCAAGAGCGGTCCCCCTTCCTCACTTTTCCTAGTGTGTTGCGCAGCATTTGGAGTGTTCCGCAAGTGCACTAGGAAACACAATGTCAATAGTCTGCTAGGGGAATTGACAAGGGGAGAGAAAATTGTTTTGTTTCTTAAGAAGAACTGTCAGGTGCATCTTTCTTAAGCAGTTTTTAAAGGAAGTTTTAACTAACTGTGCTGATACTCATCAGCTCAGATAAGGAAGTGCTGGCTGGGAGGCATGAGTGGTCCTGATGAGACTGTGCAGTGGAGGAGCGTGAGGGGAGTTAAGGAGAAATGCAACAAGCACTGCAGTGCAGCCACAGGCCCTGCTGGGGCCATTTTTTTTAAAGTTATTGAAGACTACTTTTTTTTTAAAGATTTATTTATTTATTGTATGTAAGTAGACTGCAGCTAGCTGTCTTAAGACACTCCAGAAGAGGGAGTCAGATCTTGTTAGGGATGGTTGTGAGCCACCATGTGGTTGCTGGGATTTGAACTCAGGACTTTCAGAAAAGCAGTCGGTGCTCTTAACCACTGAGCCATCTCTCCAGCCCTGCTGGGGCCATTTTTATGTTGTGGAGATATAAATTGAAAACATGTGGCTTTGAATTGCTGCTGGAGGTGGGAATGGATATTTTCTGAGGAGGGGTTGTTTTATGTGATTGTAAACATATGGAAAATCAGTATATTTTTAAAAAATAGAAATACCAAATACACTAACATAAAAAGGCACACTAGCATTAAAGGGTAATATTTTTGTAGCATCTTTCTGTTGCTCCAAGATGTAGCCAGCCATTCACACAACATCTCAACTTTCACCTGCATAAATTTGCCAAATGTAGCCTGTTTGTAGCATCTCTTTTTTAAAAAAAAGATTTATTTATTTATTTTTTTATATATGAGTACAGTATAGATGTTAACAGACACACCAAAAGAGGGCACCAGATCCCATTATAGATGGTTGTGAGCCACCATGTGGTTGCTAGGAATTGAATTCAGGACCTCTAGAAGAGCAGTCAGTCCTCTTAACTGCTGAGCCAACTCTCCAGCCCCTTTGTAGCACCTTAAGCTACAGTTGAGCAATTTTATGGCAATGGTCCTGGGGCTTTAGTTATCACCTACAATTAGAAGTCAAACACACAATAATTTTTTGTTATCATAGAGTAGATCAAAAATTTTAAAGGAAGTGAGAAGTGATAACTCATTAAAACCATAATGGAAACCACTGATTTTTTATGAGTACTTTCACTGTAACTTAATGATTTTAATAATGTACTTAAATTTTATAAAAAAGATCACACTCCAGGAGTTACCAGAAACCAGGAGGTTAGGTTCACTTTTTAAATTATATATGTAATTATGACCTCCTCATAGCCATGAGCTGGAAGTCTATATGTTGGAATTGACCTACATGGTAGGCAATGAAGAATGTTCAATCTCCCAAGTTATTTTTGCTCTCAGTAGCCATCACAGTACAAGCATATGCATCAACAATAGAAATTAACTCTGATAGCTATATTTATTGAGCCCACATCATGCCTTGCACTGTCTCAATGAAAAGTCCAAGGAGTAGTATTGTGTATCCCTTGTCTTATTTTGTTATCATTCATTGAGGTAGTGCCATGATCATTTCTTACCTTTCCAGACAAAAAGCTGATACTTGAACAGGTCATTTAAATTAGGACCACATAGCCAGTAAGAGTGGATTTGACATTAAAATCCCATATTCGACTTTAAGCTTTCTACTTTGAGACACATGCAAAAGAATGAAATTATCTGAATAATGTCTCTCATTTTTATTTTATTTTGGTGCAAAAGGGATTTGTTAATTATCAGATTCATTAACTGATGTTGGGCACTAGTATGGCTATTAGGCAGAGCCAACGTATTTGTATGGGGTGGGAGTACTCCACTCTTCATTCAGTTTATATTTGGTGAATCAGAAACATGGATTCTTTGGAATATCAGGGGATGTTCAGCTGCAGTGAATTGAGATAAAGCATCCCTGTCTTGGGAGTAATGAAAGCTCCAGCAAGGGCAATTTCTCACAAAATGAGGATTTAGGTTGTCTCAGCTGCTGTTCCTGTGGTAGTCCACATGCCTGGTAAAGAAGCTGAAGCCAGAAACTCCGATTGGAGCATGGCCTGCATCCATGTCTGTCTTTGTTGCCAAGGTGACATGTTAACTTGTTTATGGAAACTGTGGGGTGGGGTGGAGGGTATATGCTGGACTTCATGAGAAAGGAATCTGTTTGTTTTCCTCTCTTGGCTATGCAATCACCCCTCTATATTCATTGGGACTGCAATTACAGTTTCAATCAACAAGGGCTTAAGAACATTTGAAAAGTGCATCTTTACGGGGCATGTGCAGATATCTTTCTCATCATCGTTGCCTAACCAACACAGAAGAGCATCTTTCCATAAAGGACAACTAAATTTACAATACACTTAGAATTGCAAGTAACCTAGAGATGATTCAGAATGTATCTAGGCTATATGCAAATGGCACTCTATCTTTAAAGGACTTGAGCATCCATCGGTTTTCAAGTCTGGAATGGGTAATGTTGAGGCTGCAACTAACACGTGGTGGACACTGTTGACTTGTGTTTTACTTGAAAATATTGGAAAATAGGCAACTTCTTATGTTAGTTGATTAACTGTTTTTCTAGTCGTTTTATTATTATTATACTCTGTGTGTGTCTGTGTGTGTGCATGCATGTACATGCGCACATGTGCATGGCATATTTATGGAGCATGTACGCCACAGCCAGTGGATGGTGATCAGAGGACAACTTCGTGGAGTTGGCTCTCTCCTTCCACCCTTATGTGAGTTCTGAGGAAGAAATGCAGGTTACCAGGCTTGTGTGATAAGTACCTTTACCTCCTGAATCACCTTTCTGGCCACATGAACTTCTCTCAATAGACCTGTGGAAGCACAGATGTGCACAGTGAGAACAGGAAGTGCAGTTAAATCTTAAGCACTTCATGCCAAAGGCCCGGTGGGTTAATCGCATCACAATTGTGCCTACATTCATGCCTTACTCTCACCTTCTTATCCTTCCCTGACTGCTGCTTTTTCATTCAGCTGAGACTTATAAAAAACTGAAAATTGATCAATGATAGGTTTGCTCTAAACAACATGGCAGCCTTAAAGGTTGTTTAATGTTCAACTCTCGGTGTTTATTGGTCGTTGTTCTGTGTTTGTGGCTGTCCTTCTGAGTTTCTAATGGACCATGATATTTTTAAGGCACAAAGATTCTGCACAGTATGAACAGTCGTGATGGGAAGATCTGTGCTATGAAGAGCATGACTGTCTCTAGCACTAGGTGATGGGCAGTGGACAGTGGCATTTTAAGTATTACTAAAGCAGTCACCTCAACCTTTCTTAGGAGAAACCCCACAGTTGACAACCACCATTGAGCAGATCTGGATGTGTATAAACCAAAAGCCTACCCTAGTTCCCTAGTTCTTGTCTCTGAAGCTACTTCTTTAGTTACTCTGAAAAGATTTTTATTTTAACTTAAAAGTATTCAGTTAGCCCTGTGTGGTGGCATGTATCTGTAGTCCCAGTACTTGGGAGGCTATGACAGGAGAATCGTTGTAAATCTGCTTAGTTAGAAAGATTCTATCCCCAAAACACCAAAGAATAAAAGTGCGCTTACACAAGAATTCTTTGGTCATTATGCAATAGTAGGCCCACATAGACTATAGATATAATTGGATTGTTATGGCAAGACAATCATAAAGACAGCATTTTTCTTTATGTTTTTATGTTTTACTTCTTGGTGAAATTTCAGAAGAAAATGAGAGGTACAGAACTGGCTTTTATCAGTATGGAAAAGTAAACCTTTAATCCCAGGGGTGTTAAAGGCAGAATTGTCTGGGTTCACTAACTCTGGTCCCTGTGTGTTATTTACCTGAGTGGACTCAAGGTAACTTGCGAGGTCAGTTTCAGAGGAGAACTATATAACCCTGTTATCTGGGATTCGTGAAGTCACCTTGCAGAAGCTATTTACCATAGGGACCCTAGACCTGCTCCCTCTGTATGTAATATCTAAGAATACGTGCTTTTCAAAGCCAGTTTACCTGCTTCTTTTTTTTTTTTTCACTTCTTGCTGTACATCATTTGTATGTAAGTTTATCTATCTTTCTGGTTTCAGTCTTTGAAATATACATAGAGGGTAGGGTACACTGCATCGAGAGAACCTGTATTTACTATGTCCTGAATTTGGGCTCAGTTCTTAGCATTTGCCATCTTCCCCCATAAATAAACAAACAGATAGACAGACAGACAAATGAAACAAAGCAAGTCTTCAAAGCTGAATTTGGGGAATGCCACGGAGGGAAGACAGGAATAGGTGGATATGGAGGGGGAGCACCTTCATAGAGGCAGTGGAAGGAGGGATGGGATATGGGGTTTCTGAAGGGGAAACCTGGAAAGGGGAAAATATTTGAAATGTAAATAAAAAAATATCCAACAAAAAATGTTAAAAGTAGAAAAATAATAATGTCTTACAGTGAGTTTTCTCAAAGGAGAAAATCTGAAGTTGCTTTCTTGAGACCTTGGGACCTGGATGACTGGGCTGGTGGGCAGGAGGGCTGATGGGTTGGTGGCTGGTAGGCTCTTGGGCAGATGGGCTGCTGGGCTGTGGGGTTGTGGGGCTGGTGGGCAGGTAGGCTGATGGGCTGGTAGGCTGATAGGCTGATGGGCTGTTGGGCTGATTCATGATAGACTGATGGGCTGATGGGCTGATGGGTGGGTGGGGGCAGATGGGTTGTGTAGCTATTGGGTTGTGGTGTTTTGGGTTTGTGGGCTGGTGGGCCAATGGATGATGGGCTGACTAGGTGAAAAAAACTAAGACCCACTTTTGAGAGGAAGCGCTTGTTTAGTTTTCATGGTGTCAGTGTGACATATATGTGACAACATGTGACATATATGGACCATGTGCTATCAGAGTCTACCTTAGTTATTCACAGCTCATTTCTCAGCACTCTATAAGCTTTAGGGCTGGGTCCTGGAATCATGAAGCTAGTACGACCATAGCAAACATTGAGAAAGTGTTGCCATGTCTGTAAGATCTTATATGTTCTAGTCCTACTCATTGCTTATCTACATAGGCAATACAGCGTGCTTTGGACCTGCTTTATGGATTCCGGCTTCAGTTCTTCTACTACCCTTAGTTCTTATTCTCGTAATGTGCACCCTCACTTTTTCCTATATCCCTCCTGTCTCTGCTCATGACCTCTTCTCTCTGACTTCCTCAGTTCCCCCTGCCCCCTATACATTGTACTTCTGAACATGCACTACCCAGAATTGTAATTACATTTTCACCTGTGTGCATCTCAGGAAAAGAGAGGCAGGTCTTATTCATCTGTATTTCCTCAGCTACATTCCCCAAGCTTTCTAATACAGCTCAACAAATATTTGCTGAGTGAGTGAACAAATATCCCAGGAAACACACTTTCTGTACACTCTCCCACCATGCTCAGGCTGTAGACAGCAATGCTTTAGCTGTCATGCATTTTCCTGGGTGTGCAATGCTTTCTTTTAGTCCCAGGTAGGGGAGATGGCGAAGAGGCTTCCTTCCCTGGCCACCCTTGCAAATCTTTTCCCAGACTTGAAAGAAGGATCAAAGGCAGAGCCCTGAGTTGCCAGCTCTGGTCTTTGTTATCACTTTTCCTTTACAGATAAGGACCGAGGAGGATTTTATGTGTGTCTCACAACAGACTTTGATGTCCCTTGGTTGATGCGAGTGATACCTTGTCCATTGTACATTGCTCGTGACTTATATAAAGCAATAAAGAGACATCTGTGTGACAGCTAACTGGTGCTGAGGAAAGGTATGGGCTTTATTTCATTAGGTGTAATATATTCTCAGCAGAGAGTGGGCTGCGTGCATAATGAGATTCTTGGAGGTCCCCAGAAGATACTGGGTTACAGTAAGGTAATTGCATTATTTTGCCACTTTCAGACTTATTAAAGGGAAGCCTGCACTCTCCTATTCGATTTGTGAGTCCTGCTCACATTCAGCACATCTCCCCGAGGTCACCTTTATCACGCCATGTATCTCATTGGCCCTGACTAGCAGCCTGACCGAAAATGCTGCGTAGCAAGTGCCTAAGCATGCCCTTTGTGGTTACAGAGGAAGCTCAGAGAAACAAGGCAAAGCCCTTGGAGGACACAGAATCTGATTTCACATTCCCTGTTGATGGCTTTCCTAGGAAAGCAGAGGGATGTCCACAACTGTGACGATGCCAGGCAGTTCAAATATGCATGTTTACATTTTGGTTAAATATTAGTTTAGGAAAAAATGAAAAATTTCACATGAGACAGCATCTCACTGATTTGCTGTTCAAAGAAAAGTTAAGAGCTCCAATTTAAAGGTAAGAAAACCCATCTTCTACCTCTGAAGGTCAACCAAGGACAACGGCAATAGTCTCCATCAGTGTTCTCAATGTGTGGGTTGTAACCCCATTGGAGGTTTCTTTTTTTTTTCTTCCATTTTTATTAGGTATTTAGCTCATTTACATTTCCAATGCTATACCAAAAGTCCCCCATACCCACCCACCCCCACTCCACTACCCACCCACTCCCCCTTTTTGGCCCTGGCGTTCCCCTGTACTGGGGCATATAAAGTTTGCGTGTCCAATGGGCCTCTCTTTCCAGTGATGGCCGACTAGGCCATCTTTTGATACATATGCAGCTAGAGTCAAGAGCTCCGGGGTACTGGTTAGTTCATAATGTTGTTCCACCTATAGGGTTGCAGATCCCTTTAGCTCCTTGGGTACTTTCTCTAGCTCCTCCATTGGGAGCCCTGTGATCCATCCATTAGCTGACTGTGAGCATCCACTTCTGTGTTTGCTAGGCCCCGGCATAGTCTTACAAGAGACAGCTACATCTGGATCCTTTCGATAAAATCTTGCTAGTATATGCAATGGTGTCAGCGTTTGGATGCTGATTATGGGGTGGATCCCTGGATATGGCAGTCTCTACATGGTCCATCCTTTCATCTCAGCTCCAAACTTTGTCTTTGTAACTCCTTCCATGGGTGTTTTGTTCCCAATTCTAAGGAGGGGCATAGTGTCCACACTTCAGTCTTCATTCTTCTTGAGTTTCATCCATTGGAGGTTTCTTATCAGATATTTGCATTTTGATGCATGACAGTAGCATAATTACAGTTATGACATAGCAATGAAATAATTATATGGTTGGGGGTGGGGTGGATCACCACAACATTAGAACTGTGTTAAAGGGCTGTAGCATTAGGAAGATTGAAAACCACTGGCCCATAAGTTCTAGCAGCCTCTTGGACAACCCTGACCAACAACCCCAAAAGGTATTTTTCATTTCTGGTGTTGGGGTTTTTGTTAGGTGGCCTTTGGATCTTATGAGAGTGTTGTCAGTCCAGATGGGTAATTTTCATTTAAACTCTGTATTTATATATTACCTTTCTTGTGCTACAGGTATTTTTAGGTAGATAGTATTATGAATCCTTCTGATCTTTCAGACATCTTTACTGTTGTTTTTCCTTCTTCCCTTCTGTATTTTTTGACATCCCCCCTCCTTACTAAAAGCCCCACCCCCCCTTTTAATTTCCCTGGTCAGATCACTATTCCCCATTTTATTGCCTCCCCATTCCTTCATCCCTGACACTGACAGATTTCGAACTCATATCTGAAGATTTAGAGCTAGGAGCCTCATTGAGAGAGAACATTATTTTATGTTTTTTTGTCTTTCTAACACTGAGTTACCTCACTCAATATGCCATGATTTTTTAGTTCCATTCTACTTACCTACAAATTCTGTCTTTGCTTTGCAGCTGAATAGTGTTCTATAGCGTGTATGCACCACATTTTCATTATCCAGTACTCAGTTGAAGGACACTTAGGTTGTCTTCACTTTCTGACTAGTGTGAATCGTTAA
The DNA here is from genome assembly GCF_000001635.26 of Mus musculus. NCBI lineage: Eukaryota > Metazoa > Chordata > Mammalia > Rodentia > Muridae > Mus > Mus musculus. Next base: position 40,383,607 of record NC_000084.6, read on the forward strand.
TGTGGGGAAAGCCCAGGAGACTCCAACCTTATAAAAAATAACCTGCAGGCACTGAAGAATGCTGAGAGCAGGAGAAGTTACTTTCCTCAGGAAAAAGCACATCAATTGGTTAGCCAATACTTACTTGGTCAGCCCTGAAAATTGAATATATATATATATATGTACACACACACACACACACACACACACACACACACACACACACACACACACACACAGTATTATACAATTAAACAGACTGTGAGGGTTGTATTTGTGTATTTAATATAATAAAAAAAAAAGAAGCCACGAAACTGAAAGAGAGCAAGCAAGGGGATATGAGAAGATTTGGCAGGAGGAAACAGAAAGAGAAAATGATGTAATTACATTCTACTAAAATAAAAACAACAATAAATAAAAATGTGAACATACTTGAAGGTAATTTTAGAAAGTAGTATTAGAAGTCATAGAGGGTAATGGTCACACTGAACAAGGTGGTAGTCCAGGAGCAAATGTGTGGGAGGCAGATCCAGAGTTCTGCTTGGTATGTGCTTCTCGTATCTCTAGCTGCATATGTAGCAGAAGATGGCCTAGTCGGCCATCACTGGGAAGAGAGGCCCCTTGGTATTGCAAACTTTATATGCCCCAGTACAGGGGAATACCAGGGCCAAGAAGCAGGAGTGGATGGGTAGGGGAGCAGGGCGGGGGGAGGGTATAGGGAACTCTCGGGATAGCATTTGAAATGTATATAAAGAAAATATCTAATAAAAAATAATAAAAAAGAGAGATTTGCTAGGAAGAGGAAAGAGTGGCTGAATGATAATAACTCCAATATCCTCATGCCTGGTTTATGTCCAGTTACGATTTGAGAATTATATGTGCAGTATTTATTTTGATTCTGAAAATTTTTTTCATCTTATAGATGAAGAAACAAAAAAAATATCTTTTGCCTGACTTCACAGCTACTGGTGTCAGACCTAATATCTGCTACCCAAGCTGATCTGTTCGGGTGACTTCTCTGCTTCAACACTGAGGAGTAGTAGGGTTTTGATTCCCATCTGTTTGGGTTCCCTATGGTATGATAATGCTGTTCAGTTATTTCAGTCAACTTTTTTCTGATGAATATGCTGCAAATATTGTTCATTGGTTAAGTTGTGTTGGGGGTTGCAAGGCTAAATTACAAGCATTTGGGGAAGCTTCCTGAATCTCTGAATAAAATCGTGGTCACTTCTGTCATCTTGTAGGGAACTCTTCTTTAGCTTCCTCTGTACTGTTATAAAGAATGTGTAACAACTTAGGGCAAGATTTCCAGGTCCGTTGATAGGCCTCTCCCACTCCCATTCCCGATAACAGCTCATCTCTAACAGGGCTAACAGCAATAATTAGAGTTCATTGGAGCGCTGTGTTGTTTGACTCAGAAATGTCTCTGCTGATATATCATGACTTGAATGTGCCAGGTGCTTGTCTGCCAGGGAGATGATGTTTTCAAAGTTACTGTGTTAATCATGTTGATGAGTTTACATGTAAATGTGTGAATACACTAGTGTATATTACTTACATTTCCCAGTGTTATGCTTTTACATTGACCAGTAGCTTCCTTCCTTTCTTCCTGTTTCCTTTATAGACACAGTGTGTCTTTTCAGTGCCAGGCCTAATGACCTATTTGCTAGGACAATAGGAATGGGCTACATATTGATTAAGTTTCACAGCCTGATAAATAAAACCTGGTAATGTCTCAGAAGCCCTTCCCTTGATCTTTGGGGAAATCTCAGAATACCAGGAGCTTCCACTCTCGAAGCTGTAATCTTTCTAAATTTAATCACCTTCATTCTCTACGAAGAGTCTTGTTCTGTAAAACCCGAGGGCTAAAGGCATTTGGAAGAAAGGCCTTAGAGAGTTTTCAAAGCTCCAGTAAAGTTCGATGTTTTTCCTTATGTTTGTTCTTTGGTGCAACTCATGTGCTGCTAATGATACAACAGGGGCATCTGGCTTGGAGTGATTTCAGAGCTGGGTGGCCTTCCTTAAATACTGAAAACGATGGGTTTTCTCTTCATTCATTTAGTTCTGTTCCACACTACCTTCAGTGAAGTCAGGTCATAAGTAAGTGATGGTATGCACATTTCAAACGAATTTGTTTATTTTTTGTGCATGTGTATATGTTAACATATGTGGATATATGTGGGTAGGTATACATGAGGCCATAAGTGGGTGTCAGATCGCTGGGATCTGGAATTACAGGTATTTGTGGGTACCCAGCTTGCTATGTTGGGTGCTGCCTTCTGCACTCTGGTTGTCATGGTTGCACATCAAGCATTCTTCACCACTGAGCCATCTTTCCAGCCCCAATTATGCACATTTCATATATGACACACATTTCAATCCTGAAAAAAATTCCTGTACCATGTCAGTGAAAAATCAATAGTTTCATCACTGGAGATTAAGACAGAAGAGACATTTAAAAAAAAATCCTTTCTCCTAGAATTTCTCACAAATCTGTCATGAATTATCTGCTTCAAAATATTTGGGTTTTTTTTCTTTTTTTCTAAAAGATTCTTGCTCTTCAATGTACCCTACAGTATCTCCAAGGAACCAGAAAATACAAACTTATAAGCCCCTCAGGGAATTGCTACAAATACTAGAATTGGGCAATAGTGTGACTCTCCACAGGGTCCACAAAAAGTGGGCCAAAGTAGACTGAAGAGACTTATTATCAGTGGATAGCCAGGCAATAAATACAAGACTACAATAAGTGCTCAGTTATTCAGCACCACCTTGATGAGCTGAAGCTCTGTCACTCATTTCAAATGCATCTTTCTGCCTCAGCAATGCAGTTATGTACCTTAATGAGTTTGGTTTGACGGCCTTATTCTATTAGATAAGATGTGTTAATTACCCTGTCGGCATTTTTGTGGCAATAATGGCTCACTGTTACATTAATAACTTCAAGATCATGAATAATATGCAGCACCTCTGTGTCTGAGCCATTATTAATTTGTTTCATCAGGGCTGAAGTGTTTAAAATGCAGTTTCAAGCATGTCTTCTCGAAGGAGAAAGCACGGTACATGTATCGAGAAAGCTTTCCTTTTCTTCTGCTCTTAGCTCCGTTTGCGCTATCACAATTAGTGATATCCTGGTCCCAATTAGTGAGGTAGAAACCCAATTTTATTTTATTTTTAAGAATGCAAGTAAATCAAAACACAGTCCTTGCAGACAAATGAACATGAAAAGCAGAGTGATATAAATTTTGTGAAATTGTTCTTCTTTTAATGAAGCTCAGGGGATGTAATTTTATAGCAGGATCTTTTAAGGCCCGAGTTTCTTCAGAATGTCATATTTCTTTTCCTAAAACTATGTTTTGTTCCTTACCCATATGCTAACTGAACAGTAGGTGTGGCTATGTCTACCTGTCCTGTATCTATTGCTATACGTGAGAAGTACCTTCAGCATTGATTGTTGGACAGTCATTTCTGACTGACAATTCGGCACATTCTATTATGCTGGGAACTGAGGCTTTCTCAAGGATGGAATATCATATAAACTAGTCCGTCTGCCTTCATCTGAGGATTTCTAGAGTGACAGGGAAGGATGTGTCCTAAGAACAAGCATCATAAATTTTAAGTTTCTGGCAATAATCTTGTCACAGGGAAAGGGAAGTTTATTACCACAGGAAAGAAAAAAGCAGGGCTGAGGGAAGGGGTCTGAGACCAAACCATGTTGGTACAATTTAAGTCCCTGAATGAAGTCCGACTTGTGGACAACGGCTCCCTGCTTTTTATCATTGCACACTCAGATACTTTTATTTTTAGTTTAAATCATGTCCATAGAACTGTTATAGCTGCCATAAAAAATTAGAACTACAAATATCTTATAAACTCATGCACCTCCCAAGACAGGAGTGAGTTTTCAATATTGTTCACCTTCTCCAGCATCTCCACTATAATGGGTGGGATCTCTTAGTAGCCAACCCGTATTACAGGAAGGGTGACCGTATAATCGATTTAAGATAAAGTGAAGAGTAAACGAAAGTGGCATTAGTGTCTGCGAAGGACCAGCCTGCCATGGTATCTATACTTTTCCCAGTCCCGGGCATGGAGCAGTGTATAGCGGTCTCATTGCACAGACGCATGGTGCGTTACAGAGTGTGTGACCCAGCCCTTTGTTCAATGTTGCTTCCTGTCCTGGAAGGTATTTTCACCGCCAACACGTATACTAAGGTTTTTTTCAAAGTGTTGCCAGGTTAAAAGCATAGATTTGCAAATTAGGAAAGCGTTATTAAGACTATCAGCCACTTAGCTGTGCCACTGCGCAAATCACTTCATTCCAAAGTAGCTCACATACGACACAAGGATATCAGTAGCATTCACCTCGTGGAGACTGTGAAAATTCAATGACATAATCTATAAACACTGCACAGCAGAGTGCCCGGTCTCTCTTAAGTGCTTAGTAATTGTTCCTGGTGGTTGTAATGATGATGACAACAGTGACAATAGAAATATGTGGAAATTTACAGCTCTTCAACCAGACACCCATATTTGAAGCTCTATTTGGATAATATCCTAGAAATGGCTGGTTTTGCATTGTTACGGAGTTCTGACCCAGTCTCCTAGGTTTCTCTCGGCTACTTTTAGAATCTCAGGGTCCCCCTCTTCTCCCCGTTCTCTGCCCTTCTTTATGGACTGGTCTCGAGCTCCTTCTCTTCTTCTGCCTGTTTCTTCCTCTCCCGTGTCTTCAGTTTAAGAACAGTGTAACAGTCAAGACTTACCTCTTTGCTCTGCACTAAAGATTTGCTGTTTCTTTATGATTGTTGTTTTGTTATCATTTCCCCCTGTCACCACATTAAAGACAACTATTTGAAAACCATGGACATTTTCTACTCATTGAAATGCATATCTCTCTACTTTATGGTCACACAATTTCATATTAATCACTTAGTCACAGGAGGATTATCAAGTGGTGCTTTATTTATTTGAAGCAAATAATAGAACTCAGTTACGAGTCATAACCAGGTCATCAACAGCCTGCGTAGACATCACAAGCTCTGAGAGATGGTGACTACGAAGGCAGACTCTGCAGCTCATCACTCATGTACAGCAGTGCTCGGCACTGTGGTTCACGTAGGTCAATACCTTGATATATGGACAGAACATATGTTGGTACATTTCAAATTGTTGCAATTACAAACACAGAAGGACAAACACTGCATCTTCTCGCTGGTGTGTTAAAAGTTGGTTTTATAGGGATAGGGAGTAGGAAAGGTAGGAAAGATGGTGGAGAACCCATATTTACAAAACATCATCACACAGGAAGATTAGGTCTGGATACTCTGCGTCATGATGGGCTGACTAGTACTTCATAGCAATTTGCTATTTATCTTGATAAAATTAGACATCTTAATGCTCTGCATCACAAAGGAACGATACCTGTTTGAAGAGAAACACTAACTTGCCCATGATGTACATATTGCTCATGATCTACATATTGAACATATTTATTGAATTGTTGTACTTCCTCCATTGATATGTCCAATGATTATGCCTGGATTAAAAAAAAAAAGAAAAAACAGAAAAATGTGGCAATTCTAGCTCTTTGTACCAGTGTATGCACAACAAAATATTTGTAACTTATGATGTAATTTGTAGCCCACAGTCTTTAAATACTTATGGTAGGTTAATTTTATCATTATTATTTTAATTATTTTATGAACCCTAATTATTTACCATAGTAGATTTTTAGTAAGTGATCTTAGTCATATGAGCAGTAATTTGCTCATGAGCTGAATGAGTAATTGGCAGTGTTGGACTTTTTGGATGTTCTGTTTTGAGAAGCATTGGTACAGGGAGGTGTCCATCAGTGTAATAAATCTGACACACAAGGTGGAGTTTTACCTCCTGTAATCATTACTAGACCAAGATCCTTCGATCTGCATTGTCTCAGGCTCTGTCCTTGGAAAATTAGTTATTTGGTAGTTTTGTATACCATCATTTTATCATTGCTTTTATAGCCTACATCGTTTTGATTTCTTCATTTTTAAATGAGTAAACTAATATTTTGCCTCATATTCTCTCTCCCTCTCTCTGTGTATCTGTCTCTCTCTTTCTGTATCTCTTTGCATCTCTTTCTTTCCAAGTCTTGTGCAATCCAGGAGGACTGACTTAGAAATATATCCAAGGATAATCTTGAGCTCATGATCTCTCTGCCTCCATACACCCAGGGCCAGGTTCACAAATGTTCTTCCATGCCTGGCTGCCTAATTCTTTTAAAGAACAATTAAAAACTTGCCTTCAACTTTCCAGATCTCCTTAACAAGTACTGTGGGCAGAGACTCAACATGTCTTCATCTTACCTATTTCTATTTTTTTTTATTTTAGAATTTCACATATGAGTACTGTATTTGTACCATTCTCCCCTCCTCCCTCCAGTTCCTCCCATGTCCCTCCCACTTTCTCAAGTTCATGGATCATATTTCTTAATTATAATATGTATATATATATATAAAATAAATACAATCTGCTGGGGTAATTTATTGTTTCACATATGTATCTAGGGCTGGCCTGTTAAGTTGGGATAACCTATGATCCTGGAGAAGACTCATTCTTGCTCTCCCAGCAGCCATCAGTTTCCTGTAGTTGGTCTTCTAAGGGTGAAGCCCCATGGGATTTACCCTGGTATGTAATTCTTTAGACCTTGTTGAGGCAATTAATTTCCTGTGTGTGATTTCCTGTGTGTAGTTTCCCTTTTGCATATAGAAGAAACCATCATGTAACAGATGTCCCATTTCGGTCCTCTGGTTCTTAACAATCTTTCATTTCTCTCTGCTGCAATTCTTCTGTGCCTTGGATGTAGAGGTTGGCTTATAGATATATCAGGTGGGTCTGGGAGGCCCACAGTCACTGCTTCTCTGTATTTGATCATATATATAACTATTTATTCTCTGTTATTAACTGGTTTTCTTTTCTTCTCAATTCAGTATGAATCAAGTATAGAACAATGGGAATTTATTATATATGCAGTCCTCAGACTCTATAGGAAGCCCTGACTGACATGCATTAGTTTTGTACACCACAGAGCTTTAGCCCTCTCTTTAAGTGACTTGTAGAAGTACAGTCTGCAGTAGTTGTTTCTGGGTGTGCTATCTCATTAATGTGTCACAATGGTTCTCTCACACAGTGCCATGTGTACTCAGTGACACTGAAACAAAACCATTTTCATTTCGAGGTAAGAATGCCGGATTAAAGTTCTGGTTCATTCACTTCTCAGCATTAGTGACAAGCAAATTTAATGTTACTTCTTTTTCTGGTCCTTCCAAAGTCAAAGGCTATATATTGATGGAGATTTTGGACAGGATAATACAAAATGGGCCTTAAGAAATACTTTACCTCTTGTACGGATGGCCTCATCCCTCCCCTCACATTTACGATAGGTGTCAGTCCCACCTTGATCTCTACCCAAAGGCCCTTAATGTCTTTTTTCATCTCCCACTTTTCTTCTGCACTTTGCTGTCCTTGCCCTCTCCTTTTTGGATTCTATACTCACCTTGCTGAGTTGTATATCCTTTGTTCTACCATCCCTGAACTTTTGAACAAGCTCTTCCCTTCACAGGAACTCTTTTTCCTCCTCCTCCTCCTCCTCCTCCTCCTCCTCCTCCTCCTCCTCCTCCTTCTTCTTTTTCTTCTTCTTCTTCCTCCTTCCTCCTTCCTCTTTCCTCCTTCCTCTTTCCTCCTTCCTGTTTCCTCCTTCCTCCTTCCTCCTTCTTCCTCCCCCTCCATTTCCCTGTCCTCCTTCTCCTTCTTCCTCTCTCTCTCTCTCTCTCTCCCTCCCTCTCTCTCTCTCCAGAAAACATTCACAGCGGTTCACTTTGCAGAAACACTCTGCCCACCAGCTTCTAAAACTCCAAATATTTTTCTGGATCAGTCTGTTACCATATTCCTTCACCTCTGCAAACCATGAACTAAGGAGCTATGCCCTGTTCATTGTCCAATACCCCAGATCTAAGAAAAGATTGGTGTTCAGTCAGCATTCAATGAATATTTTTCCACTAAAAAATATTTTATGTAGAAATTCTACCATGAGTGAATGTTTTCATGTATATTTGATTTCATTTTAAGAAAGAAGCTAATCAGAGAGGACTAGTAATTAATAAGAAGAACCCTAATCAAAGTTATTTCTTATGCATGTTTTGTATGTGATAAAAAGGTCTTGCTCATTAACTGGACTGAGGTTACTCATGGAGGTGTAGTGTCTTATAAAAGGTTTTTTCAGTTGTTAAAAGAAGACATGAAATGGTATTTTTCATATCAGTTACCTTTGCAGGTCCCTCTTCACAGAAACATCTTCTCTAAGATAAGCGATTAAGACAATGACAAGAAAGCCAAAAGTAAATTGACTTTTAGAGAATGATAGAAAATATGGAATATCAATGTGATTAGAGATGATAAATGCCATATAGTAACAGTAGCTTGACAAAAATAGAAAATGATTATCTTTCTAGGAGAACAAATACATCTATCTATAGTATAAGCTTAAAAATATATTTTTGCTCTTTCTACAAGTATACCAGTTTATGATGTGTTGAAATGTTTTCCCATCCACTTGATATATGTAACTCAAAGCACTAAAACTGAGAGGAAAACACTTGTGTCACAGATAAAGTTAGACCTTACAACTAATCTTGCTTCTGATTTCAATGCCTCCACTATTCCCTTGACTGAATCAGATAGCTGTACAAAGGTTGTGTGGTGTCTCATGAGACCAATATTCACCGTCTTAGAAAACCAGTCTATATTCAGAGTGTGTGTGTGTGTGTGTGGTTTATCCACATGTGAGAGTAGATGTCAGTCCCCATTCATGTAGGTAGAAGCCAGAGGACATGGGTGTCCTAGTCCATTAGTTTCCCTTTATTGTCTTAAGATGAGGTCTCTCAGTGAACCTGAAGAGAGGTTGGAGATCAACAAGCCTCAGCGTCATTTCATCTCTACCTTCCCTACACATGGTGGGGCTGCAGGGCTATGGTCCCCTCCCTGCCCATAGTGCTATTGTAGGGCGGTCCCCTCTTTCACATAGTGGGATTGCAGAGCTGTGGATCTCTCCCTGTATAGTGGAATTGCAGGGCTATGGTCCTCTCCCTGCACATAGTGGGATTACAGGACTGTGGTCCCCTCCTTGCACATAGTAGGATTGAAAGGCAGTGTTCCCACACCTAAGTTTTTACATAGGTTCTAGGGAAAAGAACTAAGGGCTTCGTGTTTGCTCAGTGTTCCTTCTAACTGACCTACTCCCCAGCCCCTCTTTTGTTACATGTTAATTATTATATATTCATGTTTGACGTGATGTTTCATTATGCCATTTCATGCATGTTATATGTTTCATTCATATTAACCCATACTTCCCCATGTTTACTGCCTCCTTAATTTTTTCCTACCCAATAGTCTCACTTCTGCTTGTGTATCTTATGTGACTGTGCATGTGTGTGCGTGTGTGTCAGTGGGGACGGGTGGAGGTGGTGTGGGTGGGTGTGGATGTAAGCTCTATATTCTGCATATGAGAGAAATTATGGTCTTTTTTTTCCAAATGTGGCTTATTTTGTTTAACATGTTATAAATTTCTATTTTCCTAACAATGACATAATATCTTTATTTATGGCTGATTTAAATTCTACTACATACATGTATTTCTGGGTCCTAGTTATTTTTCTTTTGTGGACATAAAATAACCCAAGAAAAACTCTCAGAAAGCAAGCATTTTCTTTGAAATGGCCTTAGCTTCATAAAACACTCTATAGAACTTATGCATTGTGGTTGCAATTTAAAGACTTTCTGTCCCTATAGTATAATGGTGTGGTCATCTTTCCACATGGTTGAAGGTCTTAGGATATGATTGAATTCAATGTTATTGAATACTTCGGGACATATGGAGAAACTTGGAGTCTGTGGAACACTGAGTATTCACAAGTGAGAAGGACTTAGATAACCACTTTGAGCTTGCTAAGGAGAGTATGCAGAGCAGGAAGTGATGCTAGTGACTAAGCCTCTGGAGTAAAAGCAAGGCAGCATTTTTCCAGAAAGAAATTTACACTTCTTTCTCTGGAGGCCTGCAGCTAATTGCACAGTTCCTAGTCATATGGAATTTGGAGGTTGCTTGTTTCAAAATGAGTCTTCTACTGAAGTGTGGACACTATGCCCCTCCTTAGAAGTGGGAACAAAACACCCAGGGAAGGAGTTACAGAGACAAAGTTTGGAGCTGAGACGAAAGGATGGACCATGTAGAGACTGCCATATCCAGGGATTCACCCCATAATCAGCATCCAAACGCTGACACCATTGCATACACTAGCAAGATTTTATCGAAAGGATCCAGATGTAGCTGTCTCTTGTGAGACTATGCCGGGGCCTAGCAAACACAGAAGTGGATGCTCACAGTCAGCTAATGGATGGATCACAGGGCTCCCAATGGAGGAGCTAGAGAAAGTACCCAAGGAGCTAAAGGGATCTGCAACCCTATAGGTGGAACAACATTATGAACTAACCAGTACCCCGGAGCTCTTGACTCTAGCTGCATATGTATCAAAAGATGGCCTAGTCGGCCATCACTGGAAAGAGAGGCCCATTGGACACGCAAACTTTATATGCCCCAGTACAGGGGAACGCCAGGGCCAAAAAGGGGGAGGGGGTGGGTAGGGGAGTGGGGGTGGGTGGGTATGGGGGACTTTTGGTATAGCATTGGAAATGTAAATGAGCTAAATGCCTAATAAAAAATGGGAAAAAAAAAAACAAAAAAAAACCCAAAATGAGTCTTCTAAGAGTGATAGGTACCTACTTGATTTGATGGTTTTTAATTCCTCATGGATCAAACCGTGTGCATATTACCAGTGCATATGGGATTAAATATAAACATGGATTTGAAAGATCAATTTAAAATATACTTTTGGCATCGTTTTAAATTCAGAAATGTACTTATTATATATATGTGCTATGTGCTGGCTAGTCTTTTCTCTCTCTCTCTCTCTCTCTCTCTCTCTCTCTCTCTCTCTCTCTCTCTCTTTCTCTTTTGTTTTTTGTTTTTTGAGACAGGGTTTCTCTGTGTAGCCCTGGCTGTCCTGCCTGGAACTCACTTTGTAGACCAGGCTGGCCTTGAACTCAGAAATCCGCCTGCCTCTGCCTCCCAAGTGCTGGGATTAAAGGTGTGTACCACCACTGCCCGGCATGTGCTAGCTAGTCCTACATCAACTAAACACACAAATTAGAGCTATTTTCAGGGAGGAAATGCCTCCAGAAGATCAGACTCTAGGGCATTTTATTACATAGTGATTTAAGGGGGAGGGCCTATCCCATAGTGGGTGGCAATATGCATGGGCTTGTGGTCCTATGTTCAACTAAGGAGAAGGGAATAGGTAATGGGAGAGGAATTTGTAAGTATGGGACTGGGAGGAGAGGAGGGATTGAGGGGCTGCAATGTGGATGTAAAGTGGAGAGAGAGAGGGTTGTGGTCTGGACAAAGTAAGCAGCACCCCTTCGTGGCATCTGCACTAGATCCTGCCTCCAGGTTCCTGTTTCTGCCTGGTTTGAGTTCCTGTCTTGATTAACTTTGATGATAAATGGCAATGTGGAAATAATAGGCTAAACAAACCCTTTCCTCCCCAGTTTGCTTCTGGCCTGGCTTTTCAGCACATCAATAGCAACCCTAACATAGACACTCTGAGTTGGATATATTTCTATCAGCTTGTACAGGTCTCCCTCATTTTGCAAGGCAGTATTGCACCTAGGTTCCTAATCATGGCTTCTTGGTTATTGTAACTTTCTGTTTTTATTAGCACTTCAGTGAAGAACCTCTGGTGAACTTCTGCAGGAACAACTTCAGGGTACACATCAAAATGCAGCACTTCAGGGTTGAGGATGCAGGTTTATTTAATTTTGGTAGGTAAGTGCTACAGAAATTCACATCAATTAGTTTGCAAGGAACATCATATCACTAAATATAAGGAGTGATTTACCTTTCTCTCCCCACTCCCTAGCAGGTAAGAAAATTGAGTGCAGGCCAGTGCTTTGTATCTCTTAGTTCCTGCTGCAGCTCGCAGAGGACTCAATAAATATTTGCAGGAAGAAGAAGTGAAGAATGAAAAAAGAAGTGCTCATATTTCAGTCCATATGATATTGTCAGAAGCAATATTAAGGCCACATGATAACTTGGCACCCATACAGATTTTGATAATCAGTGGAAGGACGCACATGTGCTTGTGAATAAGCCTTGCAATGATGTAATCCTTTATCTTCTATAGAGTCTCAGCTAGAAGAGATGTTTCCATACTCTACTGCCTTTCTTTCAGACTGATTTATCCGTGAGGCTACTCGGAGGCTCTGCCTTGTGATTTCAGTCCATAGGAGAGGGATGGGAGAAGGCAAATTGTCTGACAGATTTCTTGGGGTAATGTTAGTCTCATCATGTCATTGCTCAAAGGTATTGACTCATCAATGTGAACATGAATTATGGTTTCTAGGCTGTCACTGGGTACCCACTGAAAGTCCAGCCTCAGTGTGTATCCTGCGACCCTCGGTTACCCCATGTACTCCTGACATGAAGAGACCCATCGTGGCTTTTGAATGACAGTTTCCTGGACTCATTCTACCCTACTTCATTTTGAAAAGTTCTTAACTTTCCAAGTCTTAAGTCTTACATCTTCTGCTAAAGCTTTTAAGAAATAACTAGTATATTAGTTACATTTTTTTGTCGCTGTGATAAAATGCCATCACCAAAAATAAATTTATTGTAAAAGAGTTTATTTTGGCTGACTGTTTCAGAACCTTAGAATCCATAGTGAGAAGGAATGCATAGCCACATGCATCATTATTGGGAAGCTTGGTCAATCACATTTCCGTACATACATAGTACAAAGGACGGGGGGAAAGAGCAGGATGAGAGGCAAGACCATGAACTCCCAGTGACATATGTCCTTCAGCAAGGCAACATCTCCTTAAGATTGCATCCCTCAAATAGCTCCACCAATTGAAGTCCAAGTATTCAAATATGTGAGCCTATACAAGACACTTCTGATTTCTTATCTGAGTCATTGAAGTCAGTCATTTACAGTTCATGTTGGCTACCATGGATATATATATATATATATATATATATATATATATATATATATATATATATTTATCCCTGAGCTTCTGGTGAATATGCCAATTATATGTTTTCAATCTCAGAGACACAGAGTAAATTTTTTTAATAAGAAAATATAAAAATTAAAAGAAAATATTACTTCCCAAGGCATGCTTATTTGAAATATTGTTCACACTTGATGCTTCTGAGCGAAGCAACGTGCCTCTTAGAGATATTTACTTCCTCTTGGGTCCTCACTAGCCTGATGCTTGCTTGGCTGATCAGTCCTGACTGTTTCAGTAAGGATGTAATGAGTGTCCTAGATTACTAGGCGACTTTGAACTTTAATTTTTATTAGCTAGGCTCACTCAGAGAGCACATTTGTGCCCCTGTAATCTTTAGGATGTTCCTTCTCTGCAGGCTGATGGAATTTACAGCCTCAGGTTGGAAAAACATAAAGTGGCCTGTGAGAGGTCTGTCTCTTCAGGTTAGTGTTAATGTGGGAGCATTATTTGCCCACTCGGTCCCAGGGCCATAAAAAGGAAATCCACAGCAGAGTTCTTCTAGAAGATGGCTCTGGTTCAGAGCCATTACAGCATCTAAAATTGACACTGCAATCAATGAAAATATTTTATTGGCCCACTCTGGTTTTTACTACAGGAAACTACAAAGCTCTGTTTTGTACCATAACAGCAACAGACTCTGTTGGTGACCATGAATCAATCTGTTAAATATATTTGAAGAAATCTGCTTATTATTGAAGTTGGATAGGAATTTTCAGGTAGTGCCAAGAAATAAGCCTCTACAAATAAGCAAGCAAGCAAGCAAACAAACACAGAAACAGGAGCACTTGCATAGGTCTCACAAGATTACAAAAAGACTTTCGCACAAATCATATGTTCAGTCTTCCAACTCCAGGAATAACATGGGCCAGGTGTAATTTTTAGCTATTCCATTTTAGGTATGTGTGCACATTTAAGATTTAGCAAACTTGAGCAATGTAAGATTGATATTTTCTTGGGTGGCTTTGGTGTCTTGTGTGTGTGACTGCAAAAATGACCAAGAGAGATGTAGATGCTTCGTTTCTACATACATCACGTCCTCAGAAGTAAAGAGCATTTGAGGACAAAGTAAAATTATCATTTGTAAAGTTTACTGCCTATCAGAATTGTATAGGGAATTCACATGGGCAGCTCACTCACTCAATATATTTAGGGTTCATTCTCCATTGTAAAAAATCTTCCAACTCTTACTGGATTACTCTTTCATCCTCTTATTTATACACTGGAAAGTTACCTGATGTTTTCTGTGTATCAGACACTGTGCACACAAGAAGAGTGACATATGATCTGTGCTTTTAAGAAGAGCAGTAGTAGTGTAGATAATATTATGGTAATTTATGATAGGTTATGCAATATTTTGATTACTTAAAGCAAATTATAACATTTTTAATGTTTGATCTCTTATTATTTTTCCTTTCCATGTATGATAATTGAGATTCACATCCATTAGTAAGTTGGTAAGAGACATATCTAAACTCTATTAAAAGGAGGAAGCATGAAGTTGAGATGAAGAAGTGAGGGGTAGCTTTTGAGGGTACTATGGGAGGAGGTGGGTATTAATGTGATCAAACTGTGCTGTATGCATGTGTGTAATTCTTAAAGAAGAATTAAGATATTATATTTTAAAAACATCATTGAATATCTGGTTTGATAGCAATGCTCACACATTTGTGCTTTCTAGTACTTTTCCTCTTCCTCTGCTAAAGCTGTGAGGGAGACAGACACAGAACCAGACAACTTAGAAATGAAGGGTACCAAAGGACCAAACGAAGCCTTAGACAGACACAAAGGAAGCAAAATAAGGATACTTCGCTTTACTAGCTAGAACTGACCTCACTTTAAAGTAGTTCTGAATCTTTCTTGGCGAAGAAAAATTAATCAAGGAAGAAAGGAAGTATGGATTAGCTGGTAAAGTCACATCTTGAATGTCTTGCATGGAAGATGTTCATTAGTTATTGACTGTTATTGAGCCTTATAGTTCATGGTACAGAATCAGTTGCATTGCAGTGCTGGCTGGGGAGTAGGCATGGTGCAGGTACTATCTGGTTTTGTGTGTTAACTTGACACAAGCTGGAGTTATCACCGAGAAAGGAGCCTCCCTTGAGGAAATGCCTCCATGAGATCCAGCTGTAAGGCATTTTCTCAATTAGTGATCAAGCAGGGAGGGCCCATTGTGGGTGGTGCCATCCCTGGGCTGGTAGTCTTGGGTTCTATAAGAAAGCAAGCTGAGAAAGCCAGGGGAAGCAAGCCAGTAAGGAACATCCCTGCATGGTCTCTGCATCAGCTCCTGCTTCCTGACCTGCTTGAGCTCCAGTCCTGACTGCCTTAAGTGATGAACAGCAATGTGGAAATATAAGCCGAATAAACCCTTTCCTCCCCAACTTGTTCCTTGGTCATGATGTGTTGTGCAGGAATAGAAACCCTGACTAAGACAGTGCTTCCTTAATTTTGTTTTAAGCAAGAAAGGGCTTCTCTCTCTTTTCTGACCTCAGAGCACAGCGCCATTGATGAACTGGTGGATTTAATTTTCCAGTTACTGTAAGACTAGCCCAAGCTAATAAATTTCATTGCACTGGTCCTTCAGTTTTATCAGGTCTCCATAATAAGATGATTGCTGCTTATATATTCTGAAAGACTTCCCGTTTGCACGGAGACAGAAGCATTGGTTGTAAAGCGGGAGTCTATAATTACCCAGAGCAGGAAAAGTGAACGCTGTCAGCTGTCAAGCAATGTATGCTTTTAGCTGTGGAGTACAGTTATGGTGGGAGATGGGGTGCCTGTCCATTTCTCTAAAGACTGAAAGGCTTTAAGGTTTTTAAATTAAAGATAGGATGCCAGTGTCACTCATCAATATTGGTATCATATCATTAAGAGCCTGAGAAATCAGAAGAAGATCCTTGGAGTTCTCTGTCCTTAAGAAACAGTAGCAACGTCCCTGAGCTGTCTGGAGAAATGAGTGGAAAGCACTGGATGTAATTATCCAGAGAATTCTTTGGAGTAGTTGAGTCATACTCTTATTTTCAAGTTGGAATTTTCCTGACTCAAAGTTCTATGCAAGAAGTTCTTCTACACCCTTAAAATAATTCCTATAATTAGAACTCATGACCTCCTGGCTCCTAGGAAGATGCCAAGAACTTTTAGAGGACTTTAGTATATATTAAAAACCGGGGGGGGGGGGGCTCCATAAAAGACAATATATTAAGTATGCAGGTTTTCTTTCTCCTGTATTCCTGTTCCTAATAAATGCCCCTGAAATAATACAGGGGTGATTAAAAGCATAATCTATAAGGCCAAAGGAAATAGTCTGAGAAATGATATCAAAGGAGAAATGTCAACAATTCAGAAGTGAGAAAGTGTATGCACAAGTGATAGCTAACCTAGGAGGGAGGAGAAAGCTGAACTGAGGTGGAGGGAACGAATAAAAATGAACTGAGTCTCTGACCAGCCCAGAGGGCCCAGAAAGTTCTGGTTACTTACATGTTGGAAGGGAAAGGGGCTAGGAAAAGAAGGGTGATGCTTAGATTTTGTCAACTTAACGCAAACTAGAGTCGCTTCAGAGGAGGGAACCTCAATGAAGAATTGCCTTCATTAGATTGACCTAGAGGGCCAGTCCACTGTGGGCAGTGCCAGAGAAAAAGTGAGGGCCAGAGACTTAAGGAAAGGCCATCCAGAGTCTGCCCCACCTGGGGATCCATCCCATATACAGTTACCAAACCCAGACACTATTGTGGATGCCAACAAGTGCTTGCTGACAGGAGCCTGTCTCCTGAGAGGCTCTGCCAGTGGCATGAAAAATACAGAGGTAGATGCTCTCAGCCAACCATTGCACTGAGCACAGGGTTCCCAATGGAGGAGCTAGAGAAAAGAACCAAGGAGCTGAAGGAGTCCCATAGGAGGAACAACAGCCCCATAGGAGGATCAACAATATGAACAAACCAGTAACCCCAGAGCTCCCAGGGACTAAATCACCAACCAAAGAGCACACATAGAGGGACCCCTGGCTCTAGCTACGTATGTAGCAGAGGATGGCCTAGTCGGACATCAATGGGAGAAGAGGACTTTAGTCATGAGAGGCCTCGTGTCCCAGTGTAGGGGAATGCTAGGACAAGTAGGCAGGAGTGGGTGGGTTGGTGAACAGGGGGAAGAGGGATGGGATAGGAGATTTCCGAAGGGAAGTCTTGGAAAGGGGATAACATTTGAAATGTAAATAAAGAAAATATCTTTAAAAAAAAGACATCAAGCTGAATAAGCCACAGAATGCAAGCAAGTAAGCAACTTTCTTCTGGGGTTGTGCTTTAGTTCCTGTCTCCAGATTCCTTCCTTGAGTTCCTGCCCTGATTTCCTGTGATGGACTACAACATATAAAAGGAAATAAATCCTTTTCCTCCCCCAAGTAATTTTTGGCCATGGTGCTTATCATAGCAACAAAGAGTGAACAAGGACATCTAGAAAGTTGTCTAAGGAGAGGCAAGATGTACTAGAATGCACCTATCTTGCACAGCCCTGGCAGGCGCAGCCTCAGCTTTCTTTGGTAACCAAGAGGGGTGAGGCTTTAGACAGCAAGCATGGTAGAAGGCAACTTTGAGATGTTGCAATGAAAACTTAAAGTTTGAATTAACCTCTGCATTGACTCACGAGCCCTTCAGCTCCCATCCCTGTATTTCTCACAGAACAATAAATAGCTCAACACAAAACTGCAAGATTCCTCTTTTGTAAATGGTATCTGCCCAAAGAGAAGTGAGGAGGAGATGGCCAGGTTTCGTGTCGCCCCAAAGAATCAGTCCCATCTGCATGCAATGTTTCTACCCTAAAGCCCAGCAGACATAAATCATTATGCTGTCCATTCCTTCCCTACTACCCTACCTAGTTTTCAAAGGAATTTTATTGTGTACTTTAGGCCTTCTGGGATGAGATAATAATATAAGAACATTTTTGCTCTCTGCTCTGTAGGTCTGGAATCACTAAGTAATTGTGCAGGAAAGCAATGAAGTTCTCCAGTTAAAAGCTCTTCTAACATAATACTTAAAATGTGCTGCAGAATATAGCTTTTCTTCTGTTCTTGTAGCTTGGCCACAACAATGCGGTAGAAAAAAAATAAACTACCTCAAATCTCACTGACTTAGAACAATATGCCTTTATTTAGCTAAAGTGTTGGGGCCAGCTGGGTGGAAGCTTTGATGCTGGCTGGCCTCACTTAGCTCAAGAGTAGTTGGGTAGCAGCAGGGGACTTGGCTAAGGTAGCAATTCTTTTTCTGCTCTTCTAGTCAGTCTGTGGGGGCGGGGTGGGGGGGGGAGGCAATCAGGTGTTGGCTGCTCTAAAATTGTCCAAGCTAGGGAAACTGGAAACAACCCCATGCTGCTTCTTGTATCTCTCCAGCAATCTACCCTGGACATGTTCACAGCAGATGGTACCCTACTTCCATTATGGTAACTAATGTCCCAGTGGCAAAGCGTGCCATAGGACTGAGGATAAAATTATGAACTGGAGACTAATCAGATTCTTCAGTTCCATTGGTTCGCCATACCTAGGTCTGCCAACTCTTTATCTGGACCCCACCATGCAAAATAGAGAAAGTTGATATTTTAGGGGTCAGCTTTTCCCACCAGTTAGCTCTCCACTGAAGAGATTCCACACTGCTTGCTTTTTTAAATCACAGTACTTAAGCACACCATTCAACATGAAATTAAGTCCATTTACCTTAGCAATTAAATGATGTAAAAAGGAATCCTATCAAGGTTGGAGAGAACCAGTTTATGCAGAAGATGATCTGTTCTAAGACGCATGATTGTGGAAAGGTTTACCAACATGAGACTAAATTTAGGAGCCATCTTCTAGAGTGGAGGTGATGTAATGCTTTTGTGTTTCCTCTGATTTGTATTTAAAGTTTGTCCTCTTTTTTTTTTTTTCCATTTTTTATTAGGTATTTCGCTCATTTACATTTGCAATGCTATACCAAAAGTCCCCCATAGCCACCCACCCCCTCTCCCCTACCCACCCACTCCCCTTTTATGGCCCTGGCGTTCCCCTGTACTGGGGCATATAAAGTTTGCGTGTCCAATGGGCCTCTCTTTCCAGTGATGGCCGACTAGGCCATCTTTTGATGCATATGCAACTAGAGTCAAGAGCTCCGGGGTACTGGTTAGTTCATAATGTTGTTCCACCTATAGGGTTGCAGATCCCTTTAGCTTCTTTGGTACTTTCTCTAGCTCCTTCATTGGGGGCCATGTGATCCATCCAATAGCCGACTGTGAGCATCCACTTCTATGTTTGCTAGGCCCAGGCATACTCTGACAAGAGACAGCTATATCAGGGTCCTTTCAGCATAATCTTGCTAGTGTATGCAATGGTGTCAGCATTTGGAAGCTGATTATGGGATGGATCCCCGGATATGCTAGTGTCCACATGGTCCATCCTTTTATCTCAGCTCCAAACTTTGTCTCTGTAACTCCTTCCAAGGGTGTTTTGTTCCCTCTTCTAAGGAGGGGCATAGTGTTCACACTTCAGTCTTCATAAAGTTTGTCCTCATGGACCACATTGAGGGTGGTATCCTAATAGGAGGGACATCTTGCTTGGTTCATTGTTTTAGGGCTCAATGTGGCTAACCTTGAGAGATCATTTGACTTCTGCTTCTTTTCTGAGAGAAAGGCTGATGATTCATCTGTTTTTTAAAAAAGAGCTATCATGGAATCCATTACATAGTGAGAAAAATGGATGACTTTAATAATCTAAATGTATACAATTCAGCAACAAATTAATAATTTTATATTATCATTGTCATGGCAGATGGTTGTACTTATCTAACAATAACACTGCTAATAAGAGGTTTTACTCTGTATACCGTTTCCCAGGCAATATGTTAAGCACTTTCATAATTTTATTTAATCTTCATAGTATTGGCATGGAAGTTAATATTATCACTGTTTTACAAAATAAAGGAAGGGCAAATAACTTGATTTTTGCATGGCAATGAAGGGGAATATGAAAGAATCCAGATGGTTACCAGAGCATGTATTGTTTGTGGTAATCCTTTACGGTTTGAGCCTCTTGTGCTCCTTAGGGGGAGGTCACACCATAATGAATCCTCATGATGTAATATTTTGCATTGAACAGAAGACATATTGATAATTATTAAATACTTACTGTGTATAGAATTCTGCTAAAAGTGAGGCAGGAAGAGTAAAATGGATGTCATGTGAGCCACTGCAAAGAGGGCAAAGAAGCAAACAGCTTATAGCCAGGGGTCAGGTAAAGCTGAGATCAGACTGAAAGGCTATATCTGTATAAATTACCTCCATTTCTTTGTCCAAGAGTCATGGGTTTTCTCAGTAGTTATATATTATGAGGAAGATGCTATGGGCCGAGGCATGACCAAGGCAGTTCTTGGCCCAAAGAAGCCCCAGTTCCAGGGAAAACCACAGATAGAGAAGCCGTTTCCTAGCAACCATGCTGACACACAGCAAATGAGTTAATAATAGTTATTATAATTAGTTGTATGCTACTATATAGCAACAACAACTATTATTAATATTGATGATAATTAACAATGCTTTTGAAATGCTGTTGAAGACAGGGACCAAGTACAGTGAACAGAGTAGGAATAGATAACAGGTAAACTGAGTCAAAAGACTGAAGAGGGAATGAGAAGGGGTCATCAGAACAAAAGCTTGTTAAGTCAGCAGAAAATTCAAGCAGCTGTCTGGTGAACACAGAGTGATGAGCTAGAGATTGAAAGCATGGTCAGAAAAGGTAGGAGTCAAGATGGGCCTGGTCATAAAGGGCCATGCTGAGAAAATGGGAGCTGTCAATTTTCAGATCTTGGGAATCCATCAGTAAGAAAACATCAAAATGGTTGTTTCATTGTACAGGATTTGTCTTTGTTTTAACGACCAATAAAGGCAGAATGGTGATGACACATGGCCATGGTGTGGGTCCAGAAGACAGGACCTTCCTGTGAGTCCTAAGGCATCCCTACACTGACAGAATCCATGCAGACAGGCTGACTTGTGCACTGGCTCATGCAAACTCAGAGCTGCCACATGGTGTCTCTGAGAAGTTGAAGGTCTTCTTGCTACTGGAAGAGCCAGGTCCCTAATGGAACATACTCCTGGCATGTCTGCAACCTCGTGTTGATGTCTGTAACTGTGATCTGGGCTGTGAATAAGCATGAAGAGACTGTGCAAGCCTCAGACCCAGGGAACAATTGTGCAGAAGTCTGTTCCTCTAAGACAGGAACAGGTTGTGCAAGAACGAGGCAACTTGGAAGCCGGGAGGAGCATCTGCATTTGTGTGGTGTGAATTAGTAAGCAGCCTGCCATGGTGGAGTTCCTGTAATGCCTTTTGCTTTGATCAGCCTTAAAATCGTTCAGAAACCACGTTGGCCCCTGCCCCTTGCCTGGTAAATGGCCTGAGCCCATTGCTGGTGTGCTCTGCTTACACCCAGGACATTATCTTAAAATCCTGCGTGTCTCTCGCCTTTTTAAATTAGACAAGTTGCCATGTTTCAGTAGTAGACACTTAGTGAGCTTGTTTCCATGATTTCTTTTAGATAAAAATGACAAACTGTTCCAGGAAAATAGTTCCAGGAAAGAGTTCTTTGCTCATGTACAAACCTGGTTCAACTCAGATATCTTTTCTTCCCTTTGGAAGTCACCTCATTTGTTCTGACAGCCACAGAGAACCCATACTCATATCCCAACACACGCTATTGTCCACACACCACATAAACACAAAACTGAACAGAAGTGAACTGAGATCTGCAGAATTTTAAACTGCATACAACTCAAGGGAAAAGAGATGTCTGCATGACTGGGTGTCAGTAATGAATATTATTAGTGCATATATTTTTACATTTTACTTTATTCGCACAATGTTAATTTCACAGGGCTCAGTAGTTGATACAGAACACTACACTGACTTGATGTTATCATTATCACTTTATTTGGATCCTAATTTGGGACATGTCAATTTCAAATATTTGTGATTATAACCCAGGCTAAAATGAAAATCTTTGCATATGTTTTTATTTATGGAATGATCCCAGGGGGATAAGCATCTCAGAGTACCTTGAAATGGGAATAACAGAAATTTTATAGCTCTCAATTATCATTTTCATGTTGATTTACTAAAAAAGTGAAGACCTTTTTTTCTGTCTGTAAAGTGTGACTATGCCAATCTCTGGATTTTTTGAATAGTGAACTTTGGTATTAAGGTACCATTTTCTACCAGTCTGCTAGGCACAATGGGTAGAGCATGCTTGCTTTGGTTTGAAATTTCCTGATAGTAGAAAGAATGATTTTCCCCAAGCACTTGCATATTTTCTCTGACATATATTATGTGTTTGTATCTTTTATGTATTTAGGACATGTATTTCTTCTTATAAAGCTTAATGGATTTTTTAAAAAAGTAGTATGGATATTGCCCATGTGGATGTCATATTAGACATTTCTAAGCTGTAATACCTTGTATTTTGAGATGTTCTTTTCTTATCTCCAAGTGAGATTTGTTCCTCTTTGACAGCACTCTGCACTCTGCTCAACAACCAGCTTTATTGAGAGAGCAGCCCTGACTTTGTCTGTAGAGTTGGGGTTGGGTCTGAGACAGACTAATTGGGTCTTAGTTCTGCCATCTACTATGAAGCAATAGAGGAAAAGGAGAAGTTTTATTTTAAAAAAAAACCTATTCAACATTATTGTTTCAAATATTAAATGATTATTATAAACATCAGATAAGCAAAACATTAAATAAAAATATGGCACAGTGGCAGAACAAGAAATTTGGAGAATGGTGGTCCTGAGACACAAATCCTGCTTCCATCTTCTGGCTGTGCAAGCTTAAGCAAGCTTGTTGACTATTCTGGGCTTCATGTCCTTCAGGCTTAAATGGTGATTGGAGAATGAACTAAATGGAAGTGTCTCTGTAATAATGCATGAAACATAACAGATAATAACTACAATAGCTGATATTGAAAAGTATAGATGACTAATATTTTTGACAAAGCACTTTGCTAGTGCCTGCAGAAAGTATCCTATCAGTTCAGAAAAAAGGAAAGTGTGAGCTGACCTTTAGACGATAGATTAACATGTCAGAGAAGCCTTTAGCTGCCATTGCATGACACAAGCCAAAATGTCTCTAGGGCTCTGTAGAGGAAATGCACCCTTTGTTTTGGACCTACCGAGAGGAAGTGTAAGTGAGAGAGCATATGCATTGTACTAGCTAAAGGACCTGGCGGTAAGTGCTTGATAAATAGCACATACTTCTGCAGATCAAACATGATGCTAACCAGGGGAGTGAAGTGGTTGATAGGAGTAAAGGAAGGTTCTGATAATAGGTCAGAAGGCTTCTCTCTGAGATGCATTAGGGTGACTGGAACAGAGCAAAGAGGCATTTATGAAGTACAGGACAGTTTGATGATGCTTAAGAAGAGATGCTGTCCTATGCTCTGTGATGCACCGAAGAGAAATCACCTTCATTTATTCATCTCCTCAGGCATGAGTCATTTTTTTCCCCCAGAGAAATGCATTGACACACGCATGGAACAGCTGTCTGGCCCATCTAGATTAACATCAGATTTGATCAGAAACCACGTCCACCATTTATCAAGCATTTAGTCAGTACAGAGACTGCATAGCTTCTCATGTACATCACACTATTTAACCCTCTTGGTAACCTCCAAGCAAGTGAAGTGAAACTCCAAATTTCATCTTAAGGCTGAGGAAATGGAAGCTTGGAGAAATTATACAGCTGGAAGTCACTAAGAGGGGATTCAAACCTGGGCATGTCTCCTCTACTCTCAGCAGCATCCCCTAGCTTTACACTGTCTTTGGCCAACTGCCCAACTCCAGTCTTCCCTTCTTTGCCGTCTCCTCATTACATTATAGTCCTTTCACTCTGCCTCCTTCCCTGCTCTAGACTTACTGTGTGCTCAGTCTTTGGGGTTTTATGGAGTCTGTGTCATATGCACATCACACTAGAAAGGCACTCAGGGCACATCTGAGTTTGGTCCAGGGCTATCCAGAAAGTGAGTACATCAAGGCTGTGTTGGCCAACCGTGCCAGAGGTAGGAGCACTCTTGATTGCTTGTTCCTTTCCCTCCTGTGCTCTATGCTCTTATTTTCCAAAGACAGTTGCCATGTGAATGCCCTCTATCAAATGTTATGCCAAGCGCAAGGGGTAAAGTGGATTTGCAAGGAAAGATGAGTAAGTGGAATGAAGCATGATTTTGATGCAATGCTGGACTGCGATGTACATCTGGAGGCTGCTGTTCAATATTAGTCCTCATGTGACAGTGACATCATGCTTACTGTTCCTGTCCTTTGTATAAACCCCAAAGAGAACTAACCTTGGGCAAGGAGGAAATTCACAAATCAAAACTAGAGAGACAGAGTTGGAGCAGTAGACCTCTTCAGAACCTGTGAGTTAGACAGCACAGGTATGTCCTTGAATGGTGTCTGCATGAGTCTAAGAGTCATGGCTGGACATGACTACTGAGTTTTGTAAATATTGTGTGCATGTATGTGTGTGTCTGGAGGGGGGGTAAATATGTGTATGTGATTGCATGTGTGCAGTATTTTCACATGCATGTTAAGTACAGAGGTCTACAATATTGCCTTATTGACACAGGGTCTCTAACTGATACTGGAGCTCACAAATCCTTTTAAGACTAGCTTGGCAGTGACCCCCAAGGGTGTTTTTGCCTTCATTTTCTCTGTGTTAGGATTACAAATCCTCTCCACCAAACCTGGATTTTCTTACACTGCACTTGGGAATCCAAACTCAAGGCTTTATGCTTGAATGGCAAGCACTTTACTGGTTGAGCCATCTCCCAGTCCTCCTGTGTCCCATGGTTTAATATGCTGAATCCTTAGTCCCTGAAGCAATCACATTAGGGGGTTAAGCATGAAAGAGGGCTCCTGAAGTAGAAGTAATTCCTTATAAGGGGAGGAGAGACATCAGAACTTCTCTTCCTAGTGTATCAGGTTAAAGAAAGAAGGTGGCAGTCACCAGTACTCAGAACTGGGCCAACAGGCAGTTTGATAATGGACTTCTTAGCACCAAGAACTGTGAAAGCTAAATTTATGTTCTTTAAGCCACATGGTCTAGTTGGTATATTTTATATCTTACACGACCCAAGACACTAAGTTTCTCTTACATTAGGATGTATTTCTTCTGTGAGCAACTGGGAGGATCAGACAGCATCCTTTGTCTCTCATGGGTGGGATGACCGAGAAGCAGCAGGGCACTGTTCTTTCTAGTTACTTAGAGAGAAAGTATTTTTCCAAACCACATACAGGATGAGAAACAGTTACTACAGAGAGAAGGCAGTACACTCTGACATGCTGGGCCTCTTAGGGCCTGACCTGAGTCCATCATACAGACACCAATCCATTTTGAATCAGATGGTAGAGTAAAATACCTTTTCTATTCTCAACAGATACCTGGACATCTGCAATGAATAGAACTCTCAGTTCGACAGTGAAAGGGGTTAATTTCATCACAAGCCAGACAACCTTTGAAAGAATGTTCACAGTGTTGATCTCAGATTACAAAGAGCTAAGCACCTGCAGATGTTCACCTACTATTATCTCATACAGTATAAGAGGGGACACAGCTACCATGAACGCATAGTTCTTAACCTCAGGAGGACATAAAGGTTGGACTTTAGGGACCAGAATGTTCTCAGTTTCGTGTGGTAAATACTCATCTATTTATTAACTGAACATGCTGAGTATTGCTGAGTATACCTAGCCCCACAGGAAATATAAATGTTAATTTTTCATTAATTTCACACATTTCTAGCATGCACTTGTGTGACAGTGGAATCCTGTGAGTTAGTTTCATAAATTTCTTTTTGTGAGTAACCTTGTGGGAAGTTTTCGGCATAGTATTATTACCTTTGCCTCTGTTTCAGAGATCTCCTGGGAATATCTGACAAATATGGGACTAGCTACAAAGGTACATGATGTTAGGGAGTTTAATTACCTGAAAGAGCATATAACACACATGCCACCCATTAATTTTATAGACTGCGTATTGATTAGATACTAAGAATTGCTAGATGTTTTCAATCTGTAAGCCCATTCATCCCAAACTGCATTTATTTTTAACTTGGAAAGAATGTATGTAAAATATTGGTTTATCCTTCTGGTAATTCCTTCTGGTAATATCCAAAAGGTATTGACTGAACATGTACAAATGCCAAGGATTGTGTCAGATAATGGGGTACAAGAGTAGATAATACAGATAAGGGCTTTGCTCTTAGAGAACTCATGGTAGCATCCAGTGCTGTCTAGCAGGGCTGATGAGCTTATGGAACTGTTACTAAGTAAGTTTGATCAGAAAATGACTTTCCATCTACTTTGTGATAGCCAACACCCCCAAGAGGCTGGTGAGTATTTACTGTATGGCTAATACAAATGAAAAGCGGAACTTTCAGAATCGTTTGGGTTTAGTTCATTTAAACTGACGTAGTCACCAAGGGTTAATGGTTAGCATCCTAGACAGAACAATTCTGGTGGGAGAGACTGGCTTTGAATAAATAGATGGGAAACCAAGATACATTTCCATCATGGTGTGTACTGTAGAGGAAAGAAATGTGTGATATGGCGGCTGGTGGTGGAGGAGGCAGGCTTCAGGCAGGGCATAAAAATGGGTTCTGCACGGGAAGGAGCTGGCTTTGTAGGAGGGTGGGGAAGGGGAAGGGATACAGTTAGTGAGAGCAACAGAATCAATGTCAAGCCTGAAATTTCCCAGGAGTTTCCTGAATGCAGGGACACACTGGCTCGTGGGAACACTTGTCCCCTTTCAGTTGCATGTTCAAGATGGGTGTTTCTACTTTGGGACGATTAACTCTGTTCTCTGGGAGAACTATTTCTCTGAAGAAGCATGCACGAGGTTGAGGAATAAGCAAGCAACCACCTCAAATCTATCTGTTGAGCTCTCGAGCTACCATTTTTGCCTTACATAGCACTTGGTACTGGAAGCTGCCTCCATGTCCTGGTGGCTCCAGATAGTCTTCTGAGTTCCTGAACTCTAGGTCTACACTGCCAGCACAGCAGTATCTCTTGCTTAGACTGCTATCTGCATCTAATTTCATTTCTGATTTCTCTGGAGATAGAATGCAATTTCTTTCCTGGACCCACTTTCCTATCTGCATTGTAATACCTATAACATTTCTCTCTGCCACCAACTTGAGTCCATCTATTTGGCCTGCTCACCCACTCACTGATTTTTCTGTCTGTCATCCCTAATAAGCCATTCCATGGTTCTGCTTGCTAATCCTGTCCTTCTGTGGTTATATGAAACTCTTACATATCCTGGAAAATCTGATATTTAAGGTGTGGCTGGTATTATTATTATTATCATCATTTCTATTAAACTATCATAAATATTACTGTTGCCATTGTTAAGGTTTTTGGGGCAAGAGGGAGTTTAAAGAACAGAGGAGTGATCTGTGGGGATTCAATGGCTATCCATTCACATGGAGGTAAAGGAAGAGAATAGGGTCTGATGGGGCCATGTATAATTAAGATAATTTGTATATATCTAGGAAAGTTTCACATAGTAAAACAAATCAGAGTGTTTAAGATAAGAATAAAAAGCCCACAAAGCTTAAGAAATACATACATGACTGGCAAATGGAAAGCCTTTCCCTGAAAAGTCTATGGATTGCTGAAAAAGTCCCAGCCACCTTTCCCTAAATCTAACTCAAGTTCTCATTCACAGATTGCTAAACATCTTGTGTTTGATCATTTTATTTAGCTTTCAGCCCCTCAGCATCCTCTCACTCAAGAGTCAGTGCAGAGGATGCAGAGGAGGCTGCTTTGTCAGTCATCTTCACCACTATTCACCAGCCACTGCTCTGCAATGGTCCTGTCCTCTGACCCAAGGCTTCCTGGTAGCCTGGTTTCCCCTAGAAATTATCTTTGCATGCTGCTATATTTGACTGAGGTCGTGATTTCTCTGACAATGGGATTCTGTGCCCAGACACCCCAAACCCTCTTCTACACGACTAATATTTCTGTCTTGGTTTTCTTCACCCTTAAACTTGCACAGCTTCCAGACACTTCGTCTAGGACACCCCAGCTTGATTTTCTTTTGCAACACAGTACAGGATTCAAACAAGCACATATTGCTAATTTTAACCTGTTTTTTATTAAAATTTTTAAATGATATCTGGAACAAAATGGAATTTCAGAGCTTCAAGACAGTTTTACTCATCAGTTTGGCCACAATACAGACCTTTTGCTTGATATTTAGAATGATTCATATGAATAAAGGTGTCCAAGGTGTTTTTTTTTAAATGTTTTTTTTTATTACGTATTTTCCTCAATTACATTTCCAATGCTATCCCAAAAGTCCCCCATACCTTTGTTTTTTAATCACTGGTTCAGGTGAAGGGTACCACCCACCGTTCCTTACCATACCTGGATTATTTACCTGTTGTGATAAGACACAAAAATAGCTAAACCCCAGTAACTGATAAGGAAAATGAAGTTTAGTTTTATAGGAAGAAAGCCAAAGATTGGGTAGCTTTATCTGTTTGGTTTCTGAAGCAGATTCTCTGGTTACCTCACAGTGTGTGGGTAATATCATGGTAGACGTGTGCTAGAGACCGCACAATCTCACAGTAAGAATATCACGGTAGACGTGTGCTACAGATCACACAATCTCACAGTAAGAAGGGAAGTAGCAAGGACTTCGGAATGTCTTCTTGATTTTTTTTTTTCTAAACTGTGATCTTCATTATAGTGCTAAATTGTCATGTGATGTTTAAGCCCTCTCTTGTCTCTTCCAAACCACGCCCCCCTCAGCTTCCTACCCCAATCCTGGTTCAGAGTAATCCCATAGCTCTGTAACAGCAAGAGAGACATACAGCAAACAGTTAAAGACATTGAGTGCACCGTGTCCTTGAGAAGAGAACAAACCATTTCCAACACAGGTTGCTGCTGTTGACCTTATGGTGTAAAAACGGCTGTCAGGCAGCTAGAAGCTTGTCCATGGAAGGGGGGCTCAGTAGGGACTTCCCGGGTCCTGCCTTGACTACCCCTGCCATTTCTACTCGACATTTATAAGCTCCTGATTTGGTGACTGGAACCTCTGCTCTTTCAATCAGGCTATTCCTGCCCTCTCTGCTGGATGCTGTCAGCTGCTTTGAGGATGGTCTGCTGTCTGTTTCTTCTATTTATCAGCTAATTGATATTTGTTCTTCTATTTGGTTAGCTGTCAATAAGCTCCCTCATTAAAAATTTCAAAGTAAGACAATCTTAGATCATCCTCAAAACTGTACAGAACGCTCACAGGGGCTAGCTGGGCTTCTATGAGAAGTTCATCCATGCTTTCTCAGGCCAACACTCCAGTGAGCTATCCACTTTGCACTGAGCTGCTCCTCCTTACAGTGATAGAATCGCTTACTACCACAAACCGGGAGCCACACCTTTAACATATCTTGAAACACGTTCAAAACATACGTAAACTACAGCAATGCCAATTTCTATATTTGTCTCACAAATTGCAAAAATTAAATCCCTTCCAAGGCAGTGAATACAGCGTGCCAAAAATGCAGAACTAGTTGTTCTTTTTATATCAGAGAAAGATGAAAATTATTGTGTTTGGAGGCTATCTCTCTGTCACAGTAAAGACATAAAACAAAGCTATATTGTATGGGAGAATTCCAATAGTAAAATATAAAATGCCTGGACATATTCCGTTTTTAAATAAATATTAAATTGATTGAAAAACTCTGTATGTATGTGTACCACATGCATGCTCACATAGTTCAGAGGCTAGAAGACAGCACATGATCCCCTAGAACTAGAGTCATAGATGGTTGTAAGCCACTGTGTGGATGATGGGAACAAGTATCCATAACTGCTGGGATGTTTCTCCAGACATCATATTAATTTTTTTAATAGGTGTCTCAGTTACATGAAACCAGTGACTTTATATGAATTTCTAGGTGAGTAGGATGGGTTTTTAAATCTCACAGGACCCATCCTGCTGCAGTCAGTCATCAGTGCATGAGAAGTTCCCATTGATAACAGACACATCAGGGCTGGCCTGTTCGAAGCTTGGCGCTCTGGGAGCTTAATGGGCATGTTCCAGCAAGAAAATGGGACTTAACACTACTAGGTAATTCATGAAAGAACCGTGTTGCTCTTTTGAGATAAATTTGCATGGATTGTTTTCTTTTTCTTTCCTAGAATTTACATTTTAATTCATACATACATACATACATATATGCATGTGTGTATGTATGTGTATGCATATGTATATATGTATATGAATAATATATATACATAAACATACCCACATATATATGAGACTCTAATTTTATTTTTCACTAGAAAATTCTCTAATTTTCACATTGAATTCTTCAATTCCTAACACCTGAAAAATAAAAAAGTTATTTGCAAGAAACAAGAGAATTGCAAATTGAGTGTGTGTGTGTGTGTGTGTGTGTGTGTGTGTGTGTGTGTGTGTATTTATAGTGTCAGGGATCAAAGCCACAGATTTGTATATGCTAACTAAGTATTCTACCACTGAGTTAAATCTCTGACTGTAGCTTAAATTTAGTTTAAATTTAAATTTAGCTTAAAATTTAGGGCTGGATACCATCCAAAATACAATAACACTTTAAATTGGGCCTCAGAGTCAAACAGATATTTGTACTGGGTGAGTAATTAGGTAAATATATTATCTTAGGACACTGATTGATTTTGTTTAAATTCCTTATGGAGTTTTTGTTTGGTTGGTTTTTGTTTTTGTTTTTTTTTAAATTTGTACTTTGTTCTCATCCTGGGTCCTCCGTTATTGCTTTTAATTCATCCTGTTCATACTACGCTGAAACAAGTTTCAATGTGGACGGGCTGGAAGCTGGAAAACAGGTTAGAACAGACACAATAGCTGACATGATTCATGTCATTAGGACAACATGCCCTTTGGAATGTTTACTTAAAGAAAAAAATAAACCAATCCTAACCCTTGAGAGACTTTAGGCGCCAGGGAGTGGGGAGGAGTGGCTTGATGAGGGGATGGGAGTTAGGGACATCCTCTTGGAGAAAAGAGGGAGGAGAATGGGGTGAGGAACTGTGGGAGAGTGGACCAGGAGGAGGGTAATGACTGGACTGTAAAAAAAAAAAAAAAAGTAACAATACTACTACTACTAATAAATCCAAATGTACTTAATTAAGGGCTTGATAAGACTTAATTAAAAAAAGAAATAAAACAGAATAATACTATAAGAGAAAAACATCTAAAGAAAAATAATAAAAAGACTTTACATAAGAGAGATGCTGGACAGCTCAGGTCAGGGCTCTTGATGTGAGACTGACTTTGAATAGGTTTCTTGTAGATACTTCTTAAAAGCTGTGGGGGTTTTTTTTTTCCCCCAGAGCTCAGCAAAGCAAGTGTTCAAAGAACTATAAATGTTGGGTTCTCTTAGCAGGCTCTGGATAGAGAGCATGTTGGACCTGACATCATACAGTGCAGACCACTCATTTCTGGTGACATCCAGTCAGATGTTGCCATTACAGTGGTAGCAGATCTGAGGAGTTTCACTGTGGGTGTATTTAAAAGGGTTGGCACTGGGGAACTCTAGAGAGTTTAATCCCTTGGATCTTCATATACACTGACAGCTGTTCCATGCATGGTCTCGATCTATTTGGAAAGTTGACTGATTCAGGAAGGCAGAAATTGTTATGTCACCAGTTATCATGGTAGCCATCAGCTCCCATTGTAGCCTTTGCCCAGCATGCCTTAGGTGGCTTCCCAGCAGGCTTCATTACTCAGCAGACTGTGGTAGTAGATGAATTTCAGTTGGAGAAGGCCATCTTGGTAGCACTGATCAATAGATGGTGGAGAAGTCCTCTGCAACTCTGTACAATTCTTTACAAAGCTTCCTAAGTGCTTGCCATTGAACCTGGGCTAGAACAATGGGCCTTCATCATAGCAGGATTAACAATAAAAGAGACCTCCAGGCATAGAGAGTAACATGGACAATTATAGGATAATGTGTAGGTTCAGACTCTGAGAAGGGAAGGCAGGATTTGCAAAGGATTCATTAAGCTGCATTCATGGTATGATCGTGACTCTGCATGTAATAAAGAAACTTTGGAATGCAGGATTAGACAACATCATTCATCACCAAAGAAATTCACATAGAAACGACAAAGACCTATGAAGAGAAAGAAAGCAACTGCTCATGAGGATGTGGTAGAGGGGCCACTTACATATTGTAAATGGGAATGTAAACAAGGGCTGCCATTGTGGGAAACAAGATAGACATTCCTTGTGATATTAAAAACAGCTGTCATATGGCCTAGCAATTCTATTATTAGTTATATATCCAAATGTGAAATCAATAAATCAAGAGACAAATAGAACCTTGTGTTCATTGAACTGTTGTTCAATATATCTCTGATTATGGAATCAGCCTGAAAGTCCATCATCAGATAAGTGCCTAAGGAAAATGTGGTATACATTCACAGTTGAATATTGTTTAGCCTTAATAAAGAAGCAAATCCTGTCATTTATGATATGGACAAATTGAAATAAGCCACACATTGAAAAGACAATTAGTGAATGGTCTTATTGTTGGACAAGTTGACTTCATAGCATGATTAAATGGTAGTTATCAGAGGCTTGGCCATGGGGAGTTTAGGGAAACTGACAAAAGGATAGTCTGGTAAAAGAATAACCCTAGGTATCTGTTGCACAGTAGGTTTGCTGTAGCTAGTTATAATGTTATGTGCATATGAAAATCACTAAGGAATTTAAGTACTTCTTCCATAAAAATAAGTGTGTCAGTTAATGCATTTATTATGTTTAAGGATGTAGCTATTTGTCATTGCAAAGAGGTGTAAAACAAGCAGTATATGTTATCAAAATACAATAATTGCCCAAGGATTAAAAACAAACACAAGAAAGAACATGGGGATAAAAGACAATCATGTCCAATACTTAGAGATTTCCACTGCAATGAAACCTAAGAGGCTGGGAGATTTTATTGTTTGAGACATGGGTGAGAGAAGGTGATCAAATTGCGAATGTGTGTGGATTCTAGGCGATGTGAAACTGTGAGAATCCTTCTGGGACCAAGAGAAGAGTTGGTGATGCCAGCTGGTGGCCCTCCCATGGCCACCTGAGATTCCCACTCTCTTCTGCTTACTCTTCTGAATTTGGGGCATTGTGGCAAATTCCTCTGAGTGTCTTTTCAAACTTGTAGTTCAATTGATTTTTGATTTCTGTGGTGGAAAAATTAAGCAAATTGAGTGCGGCCCCTACAGAGCACTCTATCATAGAAGCTAAAACTTACAATAAAGCAATTTGACTGTGCCCTGTTTCTGAAATATTTTCATTTGCTTCAGTGACAGTGCTAGCTATGATTTCAGATCAAAGAGGAGTATAAATTTATTTTTTTTTAGTTATTTTCATATATAAAAATGTGACCCGTGATTTATGGAAACAACTCGTCTGACTTGGTGCTAACAGGTTTTTGATCCTCTTCTTCCAGCCATGTGTTTTTAACCTTCAAATACCCACTGCTCACCGATACTAACACTCACTTCAGAAGCCAGTCATCTGCCTACTTAGGAGTACTGAATCAGCCAGTAATTCACTTTTAATTAGACTTTTCTCATTATATTCGGCTTCTAAAGGCAACATGCTTTTTAGGTTGCACAAACTTAGGTAACTAAATGGAAACAGGCCAGGTGGAATCTTAATTAGATATAAGCCAGGTCTAATGTCTAGTATTTGTCTGCCTCACCCATAGGAAGCCAAGGACCTGATGGTATCCACAAAAGGTCCCATCAGATCAGAGCATTCTAAAAGAAAATCTGCTGAGCCCAACATTCTTAGAAGCCACTCTGCACAATGACTGATCTGCCCTGAACTGCTGGTTATTAGCCATTTGTCTCCTGGTTCGAGAACACAGGGGAGCAATGAATGTAATTTCCAAGTACTTTTCTAATAGCTTTCCAGGCAAATCAGTGGAATTGGAACACATAAAGTGGGGAGGATGCAATGAATAGTGTGATGGTTTGTATATGCTTGGTCCAGGGAGTGGCACTATTAGGAGTTGTGGCCTTGTTGTAGTAGGTGTGGCCTTCTTGGAGGTGTGTCACTGTGGGTATGGGCTTTCAGACCCTCATCCTAGCTGGCTGGAAGCCAGTCTTCTCCTAGTAGCCTTCAGAAGAAGTGGAAGGAGTTACAGAGACGGAGTTTGGAGCTGAGATGAAAGGATGGACCATGTAGAGACTGCCATAGCCAGGGATCCACCCCATAATCAGCATCCAAACACTGACACCATTGCATACACTAGCAAGATTTTATTGAAAGGACGCAGATGTAGCTGTCTCTTGTGAGACTATGCCGGGGCCCAGCAAACACAGAAGTGGATGCTCACAGTCAGCTAATGGATGGATCATAGGGCTCCCAATGGAGGAGCTAGAGAAAGTAGCCAAGGAGCTAAAGGGATCTGCAACCCTATAGGTGGAACAACATTATGAGCTAACCAGTACCCCGGAGCTCTTGACTCTAGCTGCATATATATCAAAAGATGGCCTAGTCGGCCATCACTGGAAAGAGAGGCCCATTGGACTTGCAAACTTTATATGCCCCAGTACAGGGGAATACCAGGGCCAAAAAGGGGGAGTGGGTGGGCAGGGGAGTGGGGGTGGGTGGATATGGGGGACTTTTGGTATAGCATTGGAAATGTAAATGAGTTAAATACCTAATAAAAATGGAAAAAAAAATCACTGAAGTCTAACAAAGGGGTGGGGACAGGGAGCGTCTAAATTCCAGCACTCTCCCCACAGAGAGAGGGTGGAAAAACCCAGGCTTTCCTGCCTGGATGTCATCAGATCTTGGCCTCCCAAGAGCAAGAAATCAGTGGAAATGTATATATATTTTAATACGCCCTCATTACAAATAAAAATGGTTTTACATCAAAAAAAAAAAAAAAAAAAAAAAAGAAGAAGTGGAACTCATCTCCTTCAGCACCATATCTGCCTAGATGCTGCCATGCTCCTTCCTTGATAATGGACTGAACCTCTCAACTGCCAGCCCCAATTAAATGGTGTCCTTATAAGAGTCTCCTTGGTCATGGTGTTTCTTCACAGAAATGGAACCCTAAGACAGTTAGGAATGCAGCTAGATACTTCCACAGGAACATTTTCAAGATTCCAGCATTTACATATATTTTCAAAGAAAACCTGGCACCCCTAAATTGATTTTAGACTCCCTAACCCTACCTATAGCCAGTTTAAATGTAAAGCTTCCAAATTTTGCAGTGATTGCCTTTCATGTATAATCATATTTTTAAAAGTATAATAAATTGTGATATCGGTTTGAAATTAAAATATTACTTTTAAATGTTCTACTTTCAAAATTCTGAACCATCTCATTTGATGGAATAAGGTTTCTGTCACTTGTGGGGTTTCTTCTTTGCTAGGCTAAGGCATGTGTTCTGTCTATGGTTGACATCAAATGTGATTTACATGCTAATCACAAAAGAGTGAATTTCCAAATGAATATCAAGAAAGATGTAGAACTGATCATCAGCCCTGTTATGCTAAGATGTTATTCAGAAATTTCTTCTAGAATACAGTGTAATTGAAGATGTTATAATGAACAATGGCTTACATTTATTTGAAAGTCTAATAACTAATCATAGTTAACATTTACTGAGAACAGAACAAGATGGGCAGCTTATTTGAATGTGTTTTCTTACCTGGTCCTCACAACACCCCAAAAGGAGGGTGATTTTATCAACTACATTGAGCAGTTAGTGAAAATGAATTTTATAGAGAGTGAATGAGTTGCCCAAAGTCATACATGGAGAACCCCCTAGAGTCAGGAAATGGTTCTGTTACTTTCATATCTGTGTTCTACCCTATGCATTCTGTAGATAAGCATTTCCCTCCCTCCCTCCCTCCCTCCTTCCCTCCCTCCCTCCCTCTCTCCCTCCCTCCCTCCTTCCCTCCCTCCCTTCCTTCCTTCCAATCTGTTCTCTGACTATCTGCTTTATATGATCTTAACTTTGCAGAATAAAACAAATGCATAAACAACGTCATAAGTAAGGACAAAGAATTCTCTAAGCCTCTGTTCTCACCAGAGGCCTGTAGGAGGAGTCAGGAGATAGTCATTTTCATTTCAAAAGCATCAATTGCCAAACTCTCATAGCAGAGACTGCTGCTGGGGAATGAGCTAAGGTGTGGCTGTGGCTGTTGGTGCACACAAGGAACACAAGGAGGAGACTCTCAGTCAGAGAGTGCGCCCCATTTCTGTTATAATAAATAAGCATGCCATTCCAAATCTAACTGCAGTTCCCACATCCTCATATCCACTACCCTTTCTTTTCCCTTCCCTTCCCTTCCCTTCCCTTCCCTTCCCTTCCCTTCCCTTCCCTTCCCTTCCCTTCCCTTCCCTTCCCTTCCCTTCCCTTCCCTTCCCTTCCCTTCCCTTCCCTCCCCCCACCCCTCCCCTTCCCTTTCTTTTACTTTTCTTTCTTTTTTCTTTTGTCTTTTCCCCTTTGTTTTTGCTTTATGTG
This sequence comes from Mus musculus, assembly GCF_000001635.26. Classification (NCBI taxonomy): domain Eukaryota; kingdom Metazoa; phylum Chordata; class Mammalia; order Rodentia; family Muridae; genus Mus; species Mus musculus. The sequence goes on from NC_000084.6 coordinate 40,420,293, forward strand.
TCCAGTTTTTCCTATAGTCTGACAATTTCTCCTTGTCTCCTTGTTTCCACTCAGCTTCTCCTTTTCTTTTGTATTTCTATAGGCCACCCTCAAGTGTGTGCTAGGAATACTAAGCTAGTTTCTGGCTTCCTTTTCATTTTTTCTTGCCTACCCCTGCCTCCACCTTGAACTATTCCCCTTGCCCCAGAATAACCTTCTTGTTCTTCTTTCTCTATAAAAATCCCATATATTCTTCTAAAACAGCTTATGGCTAGTGAGGTCATCCTGTGTGGGAGAAATGTCTTCACATATTCTGTGACATTAGGAGGGAAAGCTTTATCTCTGTTGACCTCTTTCTTGGGAGCTCATAGAACACAATTAAGCTCTAACTTCCTGACATGATTAGAATCTATACATACAGACTTACTTGATAAAAAATACATTTGATTATTTGCATTTTACATTGTTCAGTTTTAGTTCTTACCCTTTCACTTCACTCATAAAATCTCTCTAAATATGAAGCTCTGGGAATTTTAAGGAATATGTTTTATCTTTGAGTATGTCAATCATGAATATATGTAAGTATATATTTGGAGAACCAACTGATATGAGTGAGCATACAATTGCTTTTGAATATTTGGATCTGAACAAATTATTTCTGTGTCTTTCTTGAGATGTATCAACTGTCTGTTAGGAGAGATAGGAAAAAAGGAAGTTCTAGGGAAGCAGTGTTCCAAAATTCTTATCTAGAAGGTATTTTTAAGCCCCTATTTCCAAAGGATTCTCTTATATAACATATGGTTTTCTTCAGAAAAAGAAAAAAAAACTTTAAACTTTCTTGAAATAAAAAAAGATAGAAAACCTTCAGAATAATGTGTTAGACTCCTCACAAAGGCAGCCAATTTTACTCACTCAAATCATTTATTCAAGCATTCATTTAGCAATATTTACTAAACTTTTACTGTGAGTAGCATTTTTCTGGCCACTTAGAATTTTGAGTTACAATAAGTAGAGAAATGTACCTGTTTCTATGTATAGTAATAATTGACTCTGCAGAGTCCCACAGTGGCTGCAGCAGCACTGAGTTGACTAACAAAGGCTATTTGTGAGCTGAGACATATCTGTAGAGAGGTTGGGGAAAGATCATATCAAAAGAGTACTATCAAGAATAAACTGTTGGGTCCTTCCTACTGAAAGAGAACCTCTCTGATAATCCGCTGGATGGTGGAAGAGCCTGCTATCTCCAGGCATCATATAATGTCATGCTAATGGAAGAGTTAATTCCATAGAAGAATCTTTGCAGTTTACACTAAGGCAAACGAAGAATCATCTGGAACCCTTTGACTGATGACAGAAAAAAAAAATCAGATTTTCCTTCTGAATGACAGAACTTGACCATTTTCCCCTTTTGGAATAAGGCTTTTGTTTCCTAATGTCCTAATTTGTCTGTATCCTATTTTTGTTGTTGTTGTTTTGGACATTTATTATTTACTTACTTAGACTGATTTCTCTAAAAATGCTGGTTAATTTTGCTCAATCCTATCATCTAGGTACTGGAGATTGAGTTAGAATGTAGATTTCTTCTTTTGTTCCTTTTCACTTGTAGGGAGAAAGCCCAGGAAACAGAACACATTTTCTCTCCAACACTTAAGGTGTTAAAAGTAATCATGAGGAAAATAAGCTCCCTCACTTCCACTCTTTCATGTTATTCTTTCAGTTTTCCCCATGCCATTCTCCCGCATTTGGTTCTCCTCTGACTTCTCTCCCCGCCCCGCCAGTTATTTCTCTCTCTCTCTCCCTCTCTCCTTCCTTCCTTCTTCCTTCCTTTCTTCCCTTAATTTTTTCTTTCCTCTTTCTCTTCCTCTTCCTCTTCTTCCTCCTCTTTATTTCTTTCTCTTTCTCTTTCTCTCTCTTTCTCTTTGTCTTCTTCTTCCTCTTCCTCCTCCTCCTCTTCCTTTTCCTCTTCTTCCTCTCCCTCTTCCTCTTTTTCCTCCTCCTCCTCTTCTTCCTCCTCTTCTTCTTCAAGACCCCAACCCTCAGTCAGTGGTACTTACTTTGAGATGCCCTCAGTGAGATCGATGCGAAAGCAAGAGATTTATTTTCTGGTGTCAGGGTCAACCCTCAATCACTTCCTTGAGCTGAGTGACAAGAAGGCAACCCTGAACGACTATTACAAGCAGTTTTTATACTTTTTAGGGGCATAGCAAGGTTACAGTTCAAACTTATTGG